>NC_041381.1:144085924-144143043 GCF_002162155.2 Triticum dicoccoides
CGCCGCCGGCCCTCGGCCGCGTGATGCTGGCGGCGGTGGGCTTGCCCTTCCCTGCGCGCGGTCCTCCCCTGCTCGGGCGGTGATGGCCGGCGGCGGTGTGCTTCGGCCGGTGGCGGTTCGGCGTCCGGGTGTGGAGGCCGGCGGTGCTCGCCTTGGTGGTGCCGCCTCTTGGCGGCGGGGTGGTCCGGTGGTGCTGGTCGGCCGGGGGCCGTCCCCGGTCCAAATCTGGGTCCGTGCGGGTCGGTTCCGGCGCAACTGCAACGCTCTCTGTATGAGGAGGCTGGGGACCGTCTTGGACTGGGTCAGCGACGCCGGCGGCGTACCAGCTGCTGCGCGGAGGCGGGAGCTGTCCGGGCCTTTGAGGGCCCGGCCGGGCCTGTGGGGCCACGGGCCCGGTAGGCTCCTGCCATGGCGTCCGGTCGGCTACCGTCATGGACGGTGGAGGTGGGGCCCTCCCGTATGCCGATGGTGCTGTTGCTCTAGTCCCGGCTCCTCTTCTCCGTTGTGCAGACCATCTTCGCGGTGATGTGGTGAGACAGCGTGGGAAGCTTCGTGTTCGTGTTGGCGCAGGGTGGTGGTCGGTCTGGTGGCGAGCTCCAGAGTGCCTGAGGGAGAGGCTGGGATCGGGAGAAATCTTTGTTGGCTTGGCCGACACCGACGCGGTGGCGCCTGAGGGTGCCGCCGGACCTTCTTGAAGGGCGTCGGGGCTACCCTTCCTCTCTCCTCGCCGTGTACCGGGGGAAACCCTTGGCAGCAGCGTCGTCATCGTCGCGTCCCTTCTTGGAGGTGTTGTTGGGTACAGGCACTTCGGAGTCTCGGAGCTTGGTGGATGATCTTCGGTGGACGCAGCGGTCACGAGGCTTCGTCGTTTTTGTCGATCTGCCGTTATCGGCATTTGTTTCTTTTCTTTTTTCTCTTTCTTTTCTTTTTGGGCGTGTTTGTGCTGCTTCCGCCCCAGCCCCTATCGTCGGTTGTATCGGTTGGTTGCTTTGTAATACAAAGCGGGGGGAAACCCTTTTTCGTCGAAAAATTATAGATACATTGGAGACGTATCACATGCGTCAGCTCAGGTCTTAGGACATAGAACGTAAGTTGTACTAGAGACTCACATATGACATATCGTTGTGTCTCATAGTTGGGTCTGTCCGACTCGGACCTTATCTCGACTAGGATGTGTAACACCCCGAGAGTCATACTACATTAACTCCACACTAATGATGCCATGTCATCATAATTATTTTTGCTAATCCTCACTTTCTTTCAAACCAAACTAAAGTCCAAATTCTAATGCCAAGTGAAATAAATTTTTATTATTATTATAAATCAGTAATTAAAAATGTTCATTAGGTTCAAAATATTCACTACATGATTGTCTTGCATTAGCAAACAATTTTGGAGTTGTTTATAATGCCCCTGGACTTTATAACAGTGGACCAACAGTTAAGTAGTTGACCTTTTCAATTTCTAGAAATAGTTAAATAATCCCAAAATAAATTGAAACTGTTTGGGCAACCCCCAGGTATTGCATTGCAATTATGTGCAAATGTACATGCTCAACAAAATTCATTTGATAGTTGAAACTAATTAAAACAGAAGCTAATATTTGAAAATAAAAGGGAAAAGCTCTACTCTACTGTGCACTTAGGCCTACTACCAACAGTGTTTGGCCCAGCCCACCTCCACCGTCGTATCCTTCCCCTTGTTCACCGAAGGTGTGCTGGAGGAAGCGCGTGCGTCCGCGCCGTGGATGACCACGCGGTGGCCATCTGCCGCATCCCCGACGCGTATTAGGTCACCCTCGACACCCCCGGAACATTAGCCCCCTCATTTTCTTCCTCCTCGAGCCGCTCCGCTCGATTTGCTCGATCCTGAATGCCATCGCCACCACTGCCTCGTCGCCGTCATGGCCAAAGGCCTCATTGCTGACCAGGAAGACGCCAAGAGAAGTGTAGTCGTCGTCTTCGTCGACTACACCATCAGATGGGGGCGGAGGAGCTAGAGCAACAGCGCCCGCACCCGTTTTCCCCCGCTGGAATATGCCTCGGCCGCGACCTCAATCCGCCGTCGACCGAGCCTCACCGCCCCCTTGACCTCCTCCGGCTGCCCCGGGTCGCTCCTCGTCACCGATGTGAGCAGCAACTTCGTCCTCCCCCCTTTCCCCCTTTCCCCTTCGGATCCGGCGCCTTAGGCCGCCGTCATCGCCGCGCCCGGAGCCACCGGAGGTCGCGCTCACCGCCCCGTCGCCTGCAGACACCGCGCCCGCTGCTGCGCCTCCCTACCCTGGCCGCGCCCTTGCGCCTTGTCGCACATGCACGCGCGTTCCTGGACCGCATCTCGCCCGTGTGCGCCCGCTCGTCGTCTCCGATGTCTACTGCTCTATTGCCCGGCTCGCCCCGCCTGCGTTGCCTCGCTGCTGCCCACGCCGCTAGCTCCGTCTGAACTGCCGCCGCCTGGCCACATCCACCGCCGCTCCCACCGTGCCCAGGTCGGGCCCCGTCCCGCGCGTGGCCTCGTCTCCCCGTCGGCTGCTCCTGTTGGTGGCCATGGTCGAGCGGCCATGTATGTGTGTGTGTATGATTACTATGGTTTGGTGATTAGGTTAGGATTAGATTGGGAATTTAATTAGCCTAATATGCCACTGACAATAGGCCCCACCTAGCTAATTAGATTAACAAAAAAATCTGTTGGAACTCTCAGTCAATGACAACTCGGTCCCACTGGACCCAGTTGACCAGTCAATGTTAACTGGGTTTGTTCTCTGCCAATGACATGTGGCCCCCTGACCTTGTTGACTAGTCAAACTGGACTAGTTGACTGCTGACTCAGCACCCTCCTGGCCCACCTGTCATACTCCGAGGCTAGCTGCTGCTAAGTAGAAAAGTATTTTTAGTTTGCTTTCTAATTAAATGAATTTCACTAATTTCAGTAAATGCTTTAAACTTCAATAAATCAAAGAAAATAATTCGTAACTCGGATGAAAATGTTATCTACATGAAAGTTGCTCAGAAAAATCCAATGAATCCGAATACGCTGTCCTTTCACCTGTCGCATGCCCCTAGCATGTTGAACACGGACCATTCCCCCTCTTTCTTCTGTCCGAAAAATAACTAACATCGGGAAAACCCCTCTGAATGTTTTTCCTCTCCGTCTGCAACGTCTAGCACTGCGTTAGTTCACCCCTAACACCGCGTATTACCATGTTATGCTTTATGATGTTATGTTTGCTTTATATTTATTGATTCTTACCCCTCTTCTCTTTGGTAGACCCCGAGACTGATGTTGCCCCTATGATCGACTACGTCGACGATGACACTTCTTCCTTTTTAGCAGAGCTTCCAGGCAAGCCCCCCTTTGATCATCCCGATATCTACCATTCTATACTCTCATGCTTGCATTAGATTATTCTACTATTATTGTTTGCTCCTATTCTGATGCATAGCCCGCTTTTGTACCTTCTATTGTTACCTACCTGCTTATCCTAAACTGGTTAGTATAGGTTGGCTAGTAATCCATCAGTGACCCCCACTTGTCTTTGTTGCCCTTGCTTCATCATCGACGCCTCGATCAACATGATCGACGACCAGAGCCCGACACCTCACATCACATCATGCCCCTTTTTGTTGCTCGACTCTACAGAGTTACCATCGAGTGTCGAGGGTGGAACCTCATACATCACTCCTGATGAGATCTTTGTAGTGTAGCTATCTGGTCGTGGTCAACAAGGGTGGTTCCTCCTTCACCATTCCCGATACGGCTCTGTTGTGCAACACCTCAAGTGTGAACCTCGAGGGTGGTTCCCCTTATGTTCACCTTGATGATTACATCGAGTGGAATCCTCCGAGGGTGATTCCTCAGGTTTTCCCCTTGATGTTTGGACACACGGTTACAATGACTT
This sequence comes from Triticum dicoccoides, assembly GCF_002162155.2. NCBI lineage: Eukaryota > Viridiplantae > Streptophyta > Magnoliopsida > Poales > Poaceae > Triticum > Triticum dicoccoides. Next base: position 144,089,820 of record NC_041381.1, read on the forward strand.
TACTTGAGACCTTGTTGAAAGTCGGGCGGGCCCGGAGAGCACCTGCAAGATAATTACGTGGCACGGCCGGGCATTCTAGGCCCTTGTCATAAGTCCACGAGACGGGGCGATAGAGTCACTTTCGATCGTGAGTCTCTACTCGTCTCTGCAAGCTAATAATACACTATGGTTTGGGTATTTGTTCTGAGTTGGCCTTTGTCCTTTATGCACTAACCACCACGCAAGAATAGTTATTGGCCTTGACGTCGTGGTATCAGCCGAAGCTTTGTCAGACGTCCATTTCACCATTGTGGCCGGGCCGGATCGTGCCATCCACTTCACGGGTGGTGCTGGTATCCCCTTGCGCACAACGACCTGGACTGCAACGGGCGATGGGCCCAGACCCCGGAGTGCTTAGGATGTAGACCGGCGGGGACCTCTCTGCTAAGCCTAGGTAGGGCTGCGACGTGTTGATCTTCCGAGGCCGGGCATTGACCCAGAAAAGTGTGTCCGGCCAGAGGGGTCGAGCGTGTTGTAAAACGTGGTGCACCCCTGCAGGGAAGATTATCTATTAATATTTGTGTCCACGGTAACGTACATTCAGACTTATATCCTGATCTTATACAACTATGAATGGATACTTGGATATATGGCTCTAGGATTGCTTTCTCGCAGGGAGTCGAGGAAGGATCTCTGGGCATTAATGTTACAACATGCTTGTTAATTATAAACTACTATTCTTTACTCTTCTACATGTTGCAAGATGCTTGGAGCTGCTTGAAGATGCTAGTCTTCGATAGGCTAGGCCTTCCCCTTCTATTCTAGCATTCTGTAGTTCAGTCCACACATACAAACCTTCCTTTTGATACCAGTGCATACTTAGTATAGATTTGATGCTTGCGAGTACTTTGGATGAGTACTCACGGTTGTGTTGCTACCCCTTTTCCACCTTCTTTCTTCTTTCCGGTTGATGCAACTAGATGGTGGATCCCTAGAGCCAGATGCCACCGCCGATGGATGCTACTACGTGGAGACCACCGACGACCAGGAGTAGTTAGGAGGTCCCAGGCAGGAGGCCTTGCCTCTTCGATCGTGTTGCTTTTGTGCTAGCCTTCTTAAAGCATCCTTGTTTACCTTATGTCTGTACTCAGATATTGTTGCTTCCGTTGACTCTTGTGTATTCGATCTTATGTATTCGAGCCCTCGAGGCCCCTGGCTTGTAATATAAAGCTTGTATTATTTTAATATGTGTCTAGAGTTGTGCTGTGATATCATTTCGTGAGTCCCTGATCTTGATCGTACACATTTGCGTGTATGATTAGTGTATGATTGAATCGGGGGCGTCACAAGTTGGTATCAGAGCCGACTGCCTATAGGATCCCCCTTCCAACTCCTTGGCCGAACTTGAGTCTAGTCTTTGAAAAACTATTTTAATAACATGGTTGTGTGGCTTACGGGCCCACGTCACCATTGGGTGGTATTAGGATCTTTTATTCCTCGGCTATACTCTGGGACTATGATCACTCTTCTATTCAGGTTAAATGATTTTGTTAACTCTAACTCTAGGATCTCGTAAATACTTTCTCCCGGAGAGCCCCTTTACTCCAGATGATTGCTTGGTGCACCAGAAGATTCTGAAGATACTCTCGGATGTTTTACCGAGTCCCTTGTAACCTTCGCCGTTGCGATCCCTACTGCTAATAAATCCTTAGTGTAACTACCTACATTGTCATTCATACAGTCATTCCTCGTTGATCTTGTTATTACAATATACCCTGAATTTCTCCTTATTGTTCTGAGAATACCTTGTGCCTACTGCCTTGCAGTTCCTCGCCGCATGAATACCCCTACGGATAATTAATCATTCTTATCGAGTATCCATTCATCCCTAGTTATTCTTATGCTTCATAAGATACTTTGTAATACAATCCGAGCTTTCGGTGACCTCTGTCGCCTATTGCTCTAGAAGGTCTTACCTGCCTACACTCTGGTTAATTCCATATGCCTAGCAGTATCCATTGACGTCATTTGTCATTATAATCTTGAGTCTTTCAATTTGATATGTCTGTGTCACAATCATCAGTTGATCCTTATAGATTATCTTTCCGGCTCAGACGTCTCCCCGGACATGAGCTGGTGTTCAACAAATCAAACCTTAATTGATTGTCGACCTATGTCTAATCTATTTAATTGTCTTTGATCAGAGCCTCTTCTTCTGATCCCCCATTTTGGAAATCATAATTCCGTTGCATTTGAGCTTTGAATTAGTCAGTTGTTTCTATAATCTGATCTCCTTGCATTCTTTCTTCTTCTCGTTGAGTACCGATACTCATATCAGACCCCTCGTGGACCACCAGATCCTTTGCTGGGTTTTATCCAATAGCGTCCTTCATATTCAGTAACCTTGTGAGCCTCCCCTCAGATACATAATGCCTTTGGTAAATGGTATCATTTGCTTCCTCAATCATGCTCTACTCCCGAGCTTGAGATATTTACTCCTGAAGTTTGTGGTATATGTTCCTAATATGCCCTGATGGGTTGGACCCGTGTCTTCCCTAAATCTGTGTGAACTCGAAAGTTATGCGGGTTATACTCTACTGACTTATCGTCAGGTAAAATTTCAACACTACAACTTCTTCAAATGCGAGAAGTGAATGGAAGGTTCTGCATTAGGGAAGTGGGAGTCGACCTTGAGCCTTTGTGTTCATGCCCATGGGCCCGATGTGGAACTTATCATGGAAACTTCTTGTTATAATAATAATCCCCTTGTGATAAGTTCATCTTGTATCTATGCTTGGTCCTTTGCAACCATGGTTCCGACCATGATTGTTTTTCTTTGATCCCATTTCTCGGACAAGTTAAAGCGCTTGTTTTCTGCAGATCAATATGCATGTCCAACCTCGATTCTGCTCTACCTTCGAGTATTACCCTTTGGTATCTCGAGAATATCACAGAACTACATAACTTCTTATGAGTTCTTCATCAACTATTTTTCTCATCGATTGCAATTTTCCACGGGTTCTGAGTTGTTAGACACTCCAGGACACCGATAACCGAACCGAGTCCGGACTCTGATTTAATAACTCTAAGTAATTTTTGTTGCTTACGAGTTTAATAATCCTTCAAGTCATTCCTAGTCTGATCGGCTATATCATTATCGTGCTAAATTTTAATTGTGCTACCTGGTCCTTTTCCTGGAGCACAATTTTGGATGATGAGCTGAGCTTACATCGATCTTCCTCGTCATATCATTTCTCCTTGAACAGCAAGCTTGATTTCGAGTTTGTGTTGTACCCGTGGCTCCAATAACCTTACGCTTCATCATTTCTTTTGCTTGATGTCATCGTTGATCGATTACATCTTCATAAAACCTCTTGATAAATGTGTCGTGATCATCATCATTCCAAACTTTTCCAGGATATCAACTGAATTCATGATGAGAAATACCATCCTTTCCCCCCTCGATGAATTTTTGTTGAGCCCGTGAGCCCCATCCTCATCTTTTCCTTGCTAAAATTGTACGACTTGTTTTATAAGTTGTTTCCGATGGGTCCTTGTGTATCCAAAGACTGGCCTTTACCTGATGACCATGTCAATGCTATCCCGAAGCACGACTGTGGTACTCCGTTCATCAACAAGAACATTGGAAGCGCAATGTTAGATGTTTCTTGTCCACTTATCCAAACACTGTTGTATGGGTAACATCATGAATTTTCTCTCCCCTTTACCTAAATGGTAATCCACCTACTATCATGTCACGAATATCACCATCTGCTTGTCCTTGGAAGGATATACTCCTGATATTTGTGTTTAAACACATTTTCCTTTCCATTGGTCTGATTAACATATTAATCACATTTTTCCTTTCCATTGTTTTGTTTAACCTTTCTTGTGATTGATATGACAGTAGCAGTAATATTTCCCTGCTTATGTAAACACCTCAGTGTACAACACTATCAGTAAGACCCTGTTACTAATGTTGAAAACATTCCGGTAACCACCAATGGACGAGAACTTTGCCTATTAGTCCACCTTGTTCAACGAGCAGGAAATGGTTCTCTTCGTCCCTCGCCCTTGGTACCGATGTTGTTGCCGACATAACTGACAGGCTATACTCTGACATGCGTTGCTTACATGATCGTGCAAGATGTCAGCGCCCTTTCTACCTTTAACCCACATGGTGGGCCCATAACCCATAGTTCCACAACATCGAAACCTGACTCTCCTGTACATCCCTGTTTTCTAAATTTCTCCTCGCGCTTGGCTTAGTATGTAAATCACTAGCCACCTATTGAGTAATCTATTCTAGTATCAGGCGCAATACTTATTCCCATTGCCACGAACCCCTTTCACCCCCTGTATCACACAACGAACGGTTGCTTACCCGCTTGAAGCTTTTTATTGCACCTTCTTACCTTGCTCTTGATGACTTTCTTGAATTTTAACTCGAGAGATGCCTCTATGCCACGTTCACTGAGGTAGCCCCCAGGTACCTATCTTGTGTTGAGATCCATCCTTTACGAGTCTTTCCCCCTTACTCCACCCCTTAAATCTCGGGACGAGATTTCTTGTAGTGGAGGAGATTTGTAACACCATGAGCGTCATACTACATTAACTCCACACTAATAATGCCATGTCATCATAATTATTTTTGCTAATCCTCACTTTCTTTCAAACCAAACTAAAGTCCAAATCCTAATGCCAAGTGAAATAAATTTTTATTATTATTATCAATCAGTAATTAAAAATGTTCATTAGGTTCAAAATATTCACTACATGATTGTCTCGCATTAGCAAACAATTTTGGAGTTGTTTATAATGCCCCTGGACTTTATAACACTGGACCAACTGTCAAGTAGTTGACCTTTTCAATTTCTAAAATTAGTTAAATAATCCCAAAATAAATTGAAACTGTTTGGGCAACCCACATGTATTGCATTGCAATTATGTGCAAATGTACATGCTCAACAAAATTCATTTGATAATTGAAACTAATTAAAACAGAAGCTAATATTTGAAAATAAAAGGGAAAAGCCCTACTCTAATGTGAACTTAGGCCTACTGCCAACAGCGTTGGCCTAGCCCACCTCCACCGTCGTCTCCTTCCCCTTGTTCACCGAAGGTGTGTTGGAGGTAGCACGTGCGTCCGCGCTGCGGATGGCCACGCGGCGGCCATCCGCCGCATCCCTGACGCGTATTAGGTCACCCTCGACACCCCCGGAACCCTAGCCCTCTCATTTTCTTCCTCCTCGAGCCGCTCCGCCCGATTTGCTCGATCATGAACACCATCGCCACCACTGCCTCGTCGCCGTCGTGGCCAAAGGCCTCCTTGCCGACCAGGAAGACGCCAAGAGAAGTGTAGTCATCGTCTTCGTCGACTACACCACCGGATCGGGGCAGAGGAGCTGCAGCAATGGCGCCAGCACCCGTTTTCCCTTGCTGGAATCTGCCTCGACCGCGACCTCAATCTGCCGTCGACCAAGCCACACCGCCCCCTCGACCTCCTCCGGCTGCCCCGGGTCGCTCCTTGTCACCAATGTGAGCAGCAACTTCGTCCTCCCCCTGCCCCCTTTCCCCCTTTCCCCTTCGGATCCGGCGCCTTAGGCCGCCGTCATCGCCGTGCCCGGAGCCACCGGAGGCCGCGCTCACCGCCCCGTCGCCATGCAGACGCCGCGCCCGCTGCTGCGCCTCCCTGCCCTAGCTGCGCCCTTGCACCTCGCCGCACACGCACGCGCGTGCCTGGCTCGTATCTCGCCCGTGTGCCCCCACTCGTCGCCTCCGATGTCTATAGCTCTGTTGCCGGGCTCACCCCGCCTACGCTGCCTCGCTGCCGCCCGCGCCGCTAGCTCCGCCTGAACTGTTGCCGCCTGGCCGCGTCCGCCGCCGCTCCCACCGCGCCCAGGTCGGGCCCCGTCCCGCGTGTGGCCTCGTGTCCCCGCCGGCTGCTCCTGTTGCTGGCCATGGCGGAGCGTCGATGTGTGTGTGCATGTGTATGATTACTGTGGTTTGGTCATTAGGTTAGGATTAGATTAGGAATTTAATTAGCCTAATATGCCACTAACATTAGGCCCTACCTAGCTAATTAGATTAACAAAAAAATGTTAGAACTCTCAGTCAATGACAACTGGGTTCCACTGGACCCAATTGACCAGTCAATGCTGACTAGGTTTGTTCTCTGCCAATGACATGTGGCCCGCTGACCTTGTTGACTAGTCAAACTGGACTAGTTGACTACTGACTCATCACCCTCCTGGCCCACCTGTCATACTCCAAGGCTAGCTGCTGCTAAGTATAAAAGTATTTTCAGTTTGCTTTCTAATTAAATGAATTTCACTAATTTCAGTAAATGCTTTAAACTTCGATAAATCATAGAAAATAATCCGTACCTCGGATGAAAATATTATCTACATGAAAGTTGCTCAGAAAAATCCAACGAATCTGAATACGCTGTCCTTTCACCTGTCACATGCCCCTAGCATGCTGAATATGGAACCATTCGCCCTCTTTCTTCTGTTCGGAAAATGCCTAACACCGGGAAAACCCCTCTGAATGTTTTCCCTCTCTGTCTGCAATGTCTAGCACTGTGTTAGTTCACCCCTAACATCGCGTATTACCATGTTATGCTTTATGATGCTATGTTTGCTTTCTATTTATTGTTTCTTCCTCCTCTTCTCTTCGGTAGACCCCGAGACTGATGTTGCCCCTGTGATCGACTAGGTCGACAACGATACTTCTTCCTTTCCAGCAGGGCTTCCAGGCAAGCCCCCCCTTTGATAATCCCGATATCGCCCATTCTATACTCTCATGCTTGCATTAGATTTTGCTACTGTTATTGTTTGCTCCTATTCTGATGCATAGCCTGCTTTTGTACCTGCTATTGTTACCTACCTGCTTATCCTAAACTAATTACTATAGGTTGGCTAGTGATCCATCAGCGACCCCCACTTGTCTTTGTTGCTCCTGCTTCATCATTGACGCCTTGATAAACGTGATCAACGACCAGAGCCCGACACCTCACATCACATCACGCCCCTTTTTGTTGCTCGACTCTACAGAGTTACCATCGAGTGTCGAGGGTGGAACCTCATACATCACTCCTGATGAGATCTCCGTAGTGTAGCTATTCGGTCGTGGTCAACGAGGGTGGTTCCTCCTTCACCATTCCCGATACAGCTCTGTTGTGCAACACCTCAAGTGTGAACCTTGAGGGTGGTTCCTCTTATGTTCACCTTGATGATTACATCGAGTGGAATCCTTCGAGGGTGATTCCTCGGGTTTTCCCCTTGATGTTTGGACACACGGTTACAATGACTTTACTTGAGACCTTGGTGAAAGTCGGGCGGGCCCAGAGAGCACCCGCAATATAATTATGTGGCACGTCCGGGCATTCTAGGCCCTTGTCGTAAGTCCACGAGACGGGGCTACAGGGTCACTTTCGATCGTGAGTCTCTGCTCGTCTCCGCAAGCTAATAATACACTATGGTTTGGGTATTTATTCTGAGTTGGCCTCTGGCCTTTACGCACTAACCACCATGCGAGAATAGTTATGGGCCTCGACATCGTGGTATCAGCCGAAGCTTTGTCAGTTGTCCAGTTCAGCATTGTGGCCGGGCCGGATCGTGCCATCCACTTCACGGGTGGTGCTGGTATCCCCTTGCCCACAACGACCCGGAGTGCAACGGGCGATGGGCCAGACCCCGGAGTGCTTAGGATGTAGACCGGCGGGGACCTCTCTGTTGAGCCTGGGTAGGGCTACGACGTGTTGATCTTCCGAGGCCGGGCATTGACCCAGAAAAGTGTGTCCGGCCAGAGGGATCGAGTGTTTTGGAAAACATGGTGCACCCCTGCAGGGAAGATTATCTATTAATAGTCGTGTCCACGGTAACGGACGTTCAGACTTATATCCTGATCTTATACAACTACGAATGGATACTTGGATATATGGCTCCGGGATTGCTTTCTCGCAGGGAGTCGAGGAAGGATCTCTGGGCATTAATGTTACAACATGCTTGTTAATTATAAACTGCTATTCTTTACTCTTCTAAATGCTGCAAGATGCTTGGAGCTGCTTGAAGATGCTAGTCTTTGATAGGCTAGGCCTTCCCCTTCTATTCTGGCATTCTTCAGTTCAGTCCACAGATACAAACCTTCCTTTTGATATCAGTGCATACTTAGTATAGATCTGATGCTTGCGAGTACTTTGGATGAGTACGCATGGTTGCATTGCTACCCCTTTCCCCATTCTTTCTTCTTTTCGATTGATGCAACCAGATGGTGGATCCCTGGAGCCAGATGCCACCGCCGATGGATGCTACTACGTGGAGACTGCCGACGACCAGGAGTAGTTAGGAGGTCCCAGGCATGAGGCCTTGCCTCTTCGATCGTGTTGCTTTTGTGCTAGCCTTCTTCAGGCATCCTTGTTTAACTTATGTATGTACTCAGATTGCTTCCGCTGACTCTTGTGTATTCGAGCTTATGTATTCGAGCCCTCGAGGCCCCTGGCTTGTAATATAAAGCTTGTATTATTTTAATTTGTGTCTAGAGTTGTGTTGTGATATCTTCCCGTGAGTCCCTGATCTCGATCGTACACATTTGCATGTATGATTAGTGTACGATTGAATCGGGGGCATCACAGGATCCGACTACGTCGAATCCGACCAGACCTTTCCAAGTCCATATTATCCGGTTAGCATCCAATGCTCCATGGCTAGTGAGACCGAGCCATCGACCGTGTCACATGCTAGTCTAGTCGGCTGCGCGTCCACACAGCCCTTTCGACTAGGGACCTTTTAGGACAGTCATCATACAATGCATAGTCCCAAAAACAAGTCACGTACTTGCTAATTCACATGATTGATAATGTCCAAGGACTATATTTATTCATAAACACATAGGAAATATCATCATACATGATTGCCTCTAGGGCATATCTTCAACAGTCTCCCACTTGCACTAGAGTCAATCTAATAGATATCGAATGCCCATAGCTCTAATGTGCCCCTCATGCTTGGGTTGTGGAAGCGGCTTAGTCAATGGATTTGCAACATTTGCATCCGTGTGAATTTTGCATAAGTCTACATCACCATTCTTTACGATCTTTCATATCAGGTGATATTTCCAATCTATGTGTCTGACCTTGTGGTGATTCCTCGGCTCCTTAGCTTGTGCGATGGCACCAGAATTATCACAATAAAGGTCCAATGGTTTTACCGAGGCTAGGAAAATACCAAGATCATCCATAAAATGCCGGATCCAAACACCTTCCTTTGTAGCTTCGCATGCCGCAATGTATTCGGATTCTATGGTAGAATCGGCCACTGTATCTTGCTTGGAACTCATCCAGCTCACTGCTCCTCCATTCATGACATACACGAATCCGGACTATGATCGACAATCATCTCTATCAGTTTGGAAACTAGCATCGGTGTAACCCTTTACGACGAGCTCTTCCTCACCTCCATAAACTAGGAATATCTCTTTAGTCCTTTTCAGGTACTTCAAAATAGTTTTTACCGCTGCCCGGTGACTCTCACCTGGGTTGGCCTGGTATCTACTTGTTAGGCTTATTTCAAAAGCAACATCAGGCCTTGTACATATCATGGCATACATGATGGATCCGATTGCCGAGACATACGGAATCCTACGCATCCTGCTTCGCTCATCAGATGTCCTAGGACTCTGAGTCTCGCTTAGCCTTATACCATGTGAGAGTGGCAAGAACCCTTTCTTCACCTCACTCATGTTGAACCGCTTCAACACTTTATCTATGTACATGCTCTGGCTTAAGCCGAGTAGCCTCCTCGATCTATCTCTATAGATCTTAATGCCTAAAATATAGACTGCCTCACCAAGGTCCTTCATCGAAAACTTGCCATTCAATGACTCCTTGACCAAGTTCAGCATCGAAACATCATTTCTGATTAGTAGTATGTCATCCACATACAAGATCAAAAACACTATCGAGCTCCCACTTAATTTCTTGTATAAACAAGCGTCCTCTTCGGTTTTGATGAAACCGACACCAGTGACGACCTCATCAAAACAAATGTTCCAACTCCGGGATGCTTGCCTCAACCCCTAAATGGATCTCTTGAGCTTGCATACCTTACTAGCGCTAGTCGGATCGACAAAACCCTCGAGTTGTAGCATATACACATCCTCGGTTAAATTTCCGTGAAGGAAAGTCGTTTTGACATCCATCTGCCATATCTTGTAATCGAAATACGCAACTATAGCTAGTACGATCCTCACCGACTTGAGCATCGCTACCGGTGAGTAAGTCTCGTCGTAGTCAATTCCTTGAACTTGTCCATAACCCTTAGCAACAAGCTGAGCTTTGTGGATCTGAACATTTCCATCCACATCAGTTTTCTTCTTAAAGACCGATTTGCAACCAATGGCCGTTACGCCAGGCGGCGGATCAACCAAGTCCCAGACTTGATTATCATCCATGGACTTTAACTCGGATCCCATGGCCTCCAGCCATGCCTCGGAATCTGGGCTCACAATCGCTTCCGCATACGTGGCCGGCTCGTCGCTTTCTAGCAACAATACATCACGCACTCTGCGCAATCTTTTCGTCCTCCGTGGTTCCGGTGCCGCTTCCACTACGGGTTCCCTGACTGACTCCGGTATGATCTCATCACCAGCTGAGCCGCCCCCGAGTGGTCCTCGGATTTCTTCGAGTCAGACCTTCCTCCCACTGGCCTCCCGACTGAGAAACTCTTTCTCAAGCAAAACCATGTTCCGAGCAACAAACACGTTGTTCTCTTCTCGGTTGTAGAAGTTGTATCCCAAGGTTTCCCTTGGATATCCCATGAATATGCATTTATTCGATTTAGTTGTAAGCTTGTTTGACATAAGTCGCTTGAAAAATGCTTCACAACCCCAAATCTTTAGAAAAGATAAACTGGGACTCTTCTCGGTCCACATCTCATGTGGTGTATTGTCTACGGATTTTGATGGTACCCTGTTAAGTGTGAAAGCTGCAGTTTCTAGAGCGTATCCCTAGAATGACAAGGGTAAATCCGATTTACTCATCATTGACCGTACCATGTCCAACAAGGTCCTATTCCTTTGTTCCGACATGTCGTTTCTCTGTGGCGTACCCGAAGGTGTGAGCTGAGGTACTATACCTCGGCTTTTCAGATGATCATCAAACTCCTGGCTCATCTACTCACCTCCACGATCTGATCGTAGAAGCTTTATTGTCTTGCCGAGCTAATTCTCAACCTCGTTCTGAAACTCTTTGAGCTTCTCAAAACTTTCTGACTTGTGCCTCATCAAATAGATGTATCCATATCTACTCAAGTCGTCAGAAAAAGTCACGAAGTACTGATAGCCACCTCTGGCAGTTGTGCTCATTGGATCACACACATCACTACGTATAAGTTCCAATAGCTTGGACGCCCTCTCGCAACTCTTTGTGAAAGGAGACTTAGTCATCTTGCCGAGCAAGCATGATTCACATGTCTCTAATGACCCGAAGTCGGACGAAGTCAGGAGCCCATCTTCATGGAGCTTCTTCATTCGTTTTAGACTAATGTGTCCAAGCCGGCAATGCCAGAAGTATGTCGAATTTATCTCATTAGGCTTATGCCTCTTGACATTCACGTTATAGACCGGTTCCTATTCTAGATTCAATATAATTAAATAGCCCATAAACAATGGGTGCATAGCCATGGAACATACCATTCAAAAAATATCGAACAATCATTGTCCTTTAAACTGAATTCATAACCTTGACTCATCAAACATGAGGCAGAAATAATATCCCGACTAAGTGCAGGAATGTAATAACAATTATTCAATTCCATAATGAATCTGGAAGGAAGTTGGAGCTGCGTCGTGCCGACCTCCAACGCAGCAACTCTTACTTTGTTGCCGACCCTGATGTCAATCTCCCCTTGTGCCACACGCCTAGTTCTTACCAACCCCTGCATCGAGTTGCAAATATGAACAGTCGATCCGGTATCAAATACCCAAGAGCTACTAGGTATGTCAGCAAGGTAAATGTCTATAACATATGCAACAAGTGTACCTTTGCCTGAAGAAGCATTTCTGGCCTTCTTGCCATGCTCTACAAGCCACTTGCTATAGTTCCTCTTCCAATGACCGGTCTCCTTGCAGTGATAGCAAATGGTCTTCGAGTTCGTTCTAGAATTCGGCACAGCGGCGGAGGTTACCGTCTCCGTGCCCTTTGCCTTAGCCTTTTTCTTGGACCAACTCTTCTTGAACTTAGCCGATTTCTGCACCATCAACACTTGATGTGTGCCTTTCTTAATATCCTGCTCTGCCACTTTGAGCATCCCATGCAATTCACTGAGCTTCTTATCCATGCCATGCATATGATAGTTCGAGATGAATGTCCCATAGCTGGGCAGAAGAGAACCCATAACTACCTCTGTAGCAAGCTCATCCAAGAGCGGGAAGCCCAACCGATCAAAATCTTGCACATATCCGATCATCTTGATCACATCTGGGCTCAGTGGATCACTTTCCTTTAGCTTGCAATCCATTAAGGATCGCTAGACGTTGAACCTTTCGATCCTAGCCTGTGTCTGAAACATGCTCTTGAGACTCTCGATCATATTGTAAGCCTCAACATTTTCGAAATGCTATTGCAAATCGGGCTCCATACAAGCCAGCATCAGACAGCTGATCTCCGTTGATTCATCAACGAGTTTCTGGTAGGCATTCTTAGTTGTGGCATTAGCATTATCGGCTTTTCCTCTGGAAGTAGATCCTCTAGAACATGTTCCTTTTTATCGTGCTTGAAAACAATTCTCAGATTTCTATACCAGGTGGTAAAGTTTGTTCCATTCACTTTATCCTTTTCTAGAATTGATTTCAATGCAAAGTTGGGTTGAGCAGGTGGTGCCATTGATCTACAGCAGAAAATATGCAATCACTAAGCAATGTGTTTATGTAGAGTAATTCTAGCCTAAACAGAAATACTCCCACTGAAGTCAGCATCCCTCCGCAGACTCTTAGTGATTCAGGATCCGACTAGCGCATGCGACTAGTGAGCTTTAGCATCACTGCTAGCCAACATACCTATCCGGTAAGCAACTCCTTGCTAATCGCATCTCTATACGACTCCTGTCGGTCGGGAAGGTATCTTATACCCTGGCTCCCAACCTTCTTTGCCACAAGGCCCAAAACCGTTTTGATAGCCATGTCAAGTTAACCTGATACAGTGCATGTCTGTGTCCGACACGAACCCTTCATTTCAAGGACACCCAGCAGCACCCCAATTTTATGAGCCCACTACTAGACGTACTTGACGTGCGAAGGTGCAATATCGGGCATGGCAATTCACTTGATATTCATGAGGGATCAGTCTACCATTCTAACATGCATAGAAACAAAGAAGCATATCAATCACAAATAAACACATATTGTGAAATAGTATGGATCCTTCATGGATGTTCTTCCAGGTCGGCTCCCACTCTGATAACCATCTAGGAACTCCATATTGTTTGTCACGCCGGGACGCCAAGCCACCAACCTGATCTCTATTATCCAACTACTACAACTAGTAATGAATTTACATAGAGTTACAAGTCGACAAGCGGGTCGTTATACAATATAATGACAACACTTTGGCTCCTGCCGGCTGACAAACATGACACACAGGCCATGTATAATTTACACACATGCATCACATACACATCAGCCATACTATTTACATCAAACCTGCAAAACAAAGTTATGCACAGAATCACATTCTACTGGTTTGTGTGTCGGGTACGAAATACACGACACTACGCACACGGCGGTCCCGCTCACGTTGAAATCATAGATCGCGTCTGAACTCCGTTCACGCTGAATTTTCTGATATGACAGATCTTATCGATCATCGCGAATCCGATTCAGATTTTCGTTTCACTGTTAACCCTGATGGCGACCGGTAGGGGTAGGTTGTGTCACGACCTCATCGATTCCGATCATCAGAAAACATAGCCACATCAATCCCCATGTGCAGTTGATCTCATCAACCGTGCACACAGCCGATCTTATCAACGACAGCAGATCTCATCTGCCGCCTCCACATATCTAATATGCATACGATCTGAAACCAAATCCTATAGTAGAGGCTCTGATACCACTGTTGGGATCTACGTAGGGTGCGTCCACTACAAATTAAAATTTCCTACACACAGAACAACCAAGAACATGCTACGGAGATGGATTACAGATTTTTACCACTAGACGCGTAGTGCCGTGCGGCGGAAGTAGAGTTGAGGCAACGCGTTCTCGGAGTCACCTCGCGTTTCCGGTAGTCGTCTCCTCCTTGCCGGTCTCCCACGTAGCCGATTGGATCCCGTGAACAGGTTCATCGGAGCGGCGCAAGTGCACCGCCTCTAATGGTATTCGCGTGTGCAGGAGGAACATCGTACGGCGGACTGCTAGGTCCGATCTCACAACAGTGGCAAGTGGAGGTGGCTAGTTGCAACACATGCAAAGCCCTAACGACGGCGCCAAAGAGATCAACCGCATGGGTGTGCCGCACCTCCACCTTATATAGGCGTCCGTCACGGGCTCAACACTTAGGCCTCGCACGGACCCTAAAGCCAACAAGTCTACTCGGCCACAATCTGAATACAGCTCGGATCACATCCGACCAGTGTCCTCGGATCCGACCTTGTAGGTTGGTTCCCTTAAGCGCGCGACCCCTTAGGTTCAAGTGGGCTTTGTCACAGTTCGGATCACCTCCGAACTGCACGGTTGGTAGCAGCCTCTAGCAAGGCATGCCGAACACCACCATGAAGCTGTTTGGGCGAACCTGTACAATGTGTCACCCTTCTGTTCCCTTTGCCTCACGATATATGTTGTCGGGCTCAAGGCGAGACTGTCATCCTTGTGCTAGCCCGACCTCTCTCTTGTTCTAGTGATACCGACCACTATCCGGATTATCTCATAATCCTTGTCGCATGGCCATGCTTATCCTGGTCAGATCACACGAGGGGCCCAGAGTATATCTCTCCTAATCAGAGGGGCAAATCCCATCTTGCTCGACCATGTCTCACAGCATGGGACTGGACAAACCCGAAGCCTACCTTTGTAACTACCTAGTCACGGAGTAGCGTTTGGTCGGCCCAAAGCAAGTCTGTCACCATCCTGAGTACATGCGTCAGCTCAGGTCTTAGGACATAGAACGTAAGTTGTACTAGAGACTCACAGATGACATATTGATGCATCTCATAGTTGGGTCTATCCGACTCGGACCTTATCTCGACTCGGATCCGACTACGTCTAGACCTTTCCAAGTCCATATTATCCGGTTAGCATCCAATGCTCCATGGCTAGTGAGACCGAGCCATCGACCGTGTCACATGTTAGTCTAGTCGGCTGCGCGTCCACACAGCCCTTTCGACTAGGGACCTTTTCGGACAGTCATAATACAATGCATAGTCCCACAAACAAGTCACGTACTTGCCGATACACATGATTGATAATGTCCAAGGACTATATTTATTCATAAACACATAGGAAATATCATCATACATGATTGCCTCTAGGGCATATCTCCAACACCTCCATATGATTTCCATCACACAGTACTTATGTACTACATGCGATAACTCCATGAAGCTCTGTATGTGGCGGCGGTCGAGGGCATTCGATATCCCTTCATATGTGTAGTTACAGTGGAAGACCAAAACTACGTCATCATCCAAACAGTCCTTGATCTTATTTTTAACAGGCAAGAATCTGGCCCAAAAGTGGTGGACCATTTCCTAGGGCTGCTGCCGCGCATACGTCAAGTCGTATATATCTGGAGGACCGTACCTGAGTTGCTTGGAGAGTATAGATTGTGATGGGTGGGTGGATTGAATTTTAGATCATGTCCCATGTTCGTGCTTGGAGCCGGTATGGCTTCCGCAGTAACCAATCCGGGTCTGGCTAAGTGCGAAAGCTCTTGCAACCCTGTCGCTAAACCAGAGTCCGGCGGGAGTCAAGTCCCTTTTGAAGGGGAAGTATCCGGCTTAGGGGATTCGGGGACCCGAACATACTTGGTCCTCAATATGGGAGGGAGTCGTCGGTGGCTGGTTCCTCGACTATCGCCACGAAGTGGGTGACTGATACGTCTCCAACGTATCTATAATTTTTGATTGTTACATGCTATTATATTACTTGTTTTGGATGTCTATGGGCTTTAATTTACACATTATTATCATTTTTGGGACTAACCTACTAACCGGAGGCCCAGCCCGTATTGCTGTTTTTTTGTCTATTTCAGTATTTCGAAGGAAAGGAATATCAAATGGAGTCCAAACAGAATAAAACCTCCGGAAGCGTGATTTTTGGAACGAATGTGATCCAGAGGACTTGGAGTGCAAGTCAAGAAGCAGTCGAGGCGGCCACGAGAGGGTAGGGCGCCCCCCCCCCCTATAGGGCGCGCCCCCTGTCTCGTGGGCCCCTCGGGCGGCCACCGACATACTTCTTCTTCCTATATAAGCCTACATACCCCGAAAACATCCAGGGAGCAACTGAAACACAATTTCCACCACAGTAACCTTCTGTATCCGCGAGATCCCATCTTGGAGCCGTCGCCGGCGTTCTGCCGGAGGGGGATTCCACCACGGAGGGATTCTACATCAACACCGTAGCCCTTCCAATGAGTTGTGAGTAGTTTACCACAGACCTTCAGGTCCATAGTTATTAGCTAGTTGGCTTCTTCTCTCTTTTTGGATCTCAATACAATGTTCTCCCCCTCTCTTGTGGAGATCTATTCAATGTAATCTCTTTTTGCGGTGTGTTTGTCGAGATCCGATGAATTGTGGGTTTATGATCAAGTTTATCTATGGATAATAATTGAATCTTCTCTAAATTCTTTTATATGATTGAGTTATCTTTGCAAGTCTCTTCGAGTTATCGGTTTCATTTGTCCTACTAGACTTATCTTTCTTGCCATGGGAGAAGTGCTTAGCTTTGGGTTCAAACTTGTGGTGTTCTTACCCAGTGACAGAAAGGGTTGCAAGACACGTATTGTATTGTTGCCATCGATGATAAAAAGATGGGATTTATATCATATTGCTTGAGTTTATCCCTCTACATCATGTCATCTTGCTTAATGCGTTACTCTGTTCTTATGAACTTAATACTCTAGATGCATGCTGGATAGCGGTCGATGTGTGGAGTAATAGTAGTAGATGCAGGCAAGAGTCGGACTACTTGTTGCGGACGTGATGCCTAAATACATGATCATGCCTAGATAACATCATAATTATTCGCTTTTCTATCAATTGCTCGATAGTAATTTGTTCACCCACCGTAATATCTATGCTCTTGAGAGAAGCCTCTAGTGAAACCTATGGCCCCCGGGTCTATCTCTTATCATATTTGCTTCCAATCTACTTTTATTTGCATCTTTATTTTCTGCATCTATATTATAAAATACCAAAAATATATTTATCTTATCATATTATCTCTATCAGATCTCACTTTCGCAAGTGGCCGTGAAGGGATTGACAACCCCTTTATTGCGTTGGTTGCGAGTTCTTTGTTTGTTTGTGTAGGTTTGTGGGACTTGTTGAGGAGCCTCCTACTGGATTGATACCTTGGTTCTCAAAAACTGAGGGAAATACTTATGCTACTATTGCTTCATCACCCTTTCCTCTTCAAGGAAAACCAATGCAAGCTCAAGACGTAGCAAGAAGGATTTCTGGCGCCGTTGCCGGGGAGGTCTTCGCTCAAGTCAAGACATACCAAGTACCCATCACAAACTCATCTCCCTCGCATTTACATTATTTGCCATTTGCCTCTCGTTTTCCTCTACCCCACTTCACCCTTGTTGTTTTATTCGCCCTCTCTTTCCCAATCTCCTCTCTCTTTTGCTTGCCGTTTTCTGTTTGCTTGTGTGTTGGATTACTTGTTGCCATGGCGCAAGATAATACCAAATTGTGTGATTTCTTGAATACTGATAATAATGATTTCCTTAGTACTCTGATTGCTCCTCTTAATGATGTTGAGTCTTGTGAAATCAATACCGCTTTGCTGAATCTTGTTATAAAAGATCAATTCGCCGGCCTTCCTAGTGAAGATGTCGCTACTCATCTAAACAACTTTGTTGATTTGTGTGATATGCAAAAAAACAAAGATACGGATAATGATATTGTTAAATTGAAACTATTTCCGTTTCCACTTAGAGATCGTGCTAAAGTTTGGTTTTCGTCTTTGCCTAAAAATAGTATTGATTCTTGGAACAAGTGCAAAGATGCTTTTATCTCTAAGTATTTTCCTCCCGCTAAGATCATCACTCTTAGGAACGATATTATGAATTTTAAACAACTTGATCATGAGCATGTTGCCCAATCTTGGGAAAGAATGAAATTGATGATTCACATTTGCCCTACTCATGGTTTGAATTTGTGGATGATCATACAAAAAATTTATGCTGGTTTGAACTTCGCTTCTAGAAATCTCTTAGATTCGGCCGCCGGAGGCACGTTTATGGAAATCACTTCAGGAGATGCTACAAAACTTCTTGATAATATTATGGCTAATTATTCTCAATGGCACACCTAACAATCTACTAGTAAAAAAGTGCATGCTATAGAAGAAATTAATGTTTTGAGTGGAAAGATGGATGAGCTTATGAGATTGTTTGCTACTAAGAGTTCTTCTATTGATCCCAATGATATGCCTTTATCTACCTTGATTGAGAATAATAATGAATCTATGGATGTGAATTTTGTTGGTAGGAATAGTTTTGGAAACAATGCTTATAGAGGAAACTTTAATTCTAGACCGTTCCCTAGTAATTCCTCTAATAATTATGGAAATTCCTACAATAATTCTTATGGTAATTTTAATAAGATGCCCTCTGATTTTGAAAATAGTGTGAAAGAATTTATGATTTCTCAAAAGAATTTTAATGCCTTGCTTGAAGAAAAATTGCTCAAAGTTGATGATTTGGCTAGGAATGTTGATAGACTTTCGCTTGATGTTGATTCTCTTAAACTTAGATCTTCTCCTCCTAAGCATGATATCAATGAGTCTCTCAAAGTAATGAGAATTTCCATTGACGAGTGCAAGGAAAGAACCGCTAGATTGCGTGCTAAGAAAGATAGCTTTATAAAAGCGTGTTCTTCTAGTTTCCATGAAAATAATGATGAAGATCTTAAATTTATTGATGTGTCCCCTATTAGATCTTTTTTTTGCAATATGAATCTTGAAAATAATGGGACTGGAGATGAGTCAACTTTATTTAGAAGGCGTCCCAAGAATTCGGAGTTTTTAGATCTTGATGCTAAATTTGATAAAAGTGGGATTGGAGAGGTCATGACTTTAAATAGCATTGAACCCACTATCTCGGATTTCAAGGAATTTGATTATGATAATTGTTCTTTAGAAAGTTGTATTTCCTTTGGTGCAATCCGTTGTTAATTCTCCACATGCTTATAGTCAAAATAAAGCTTTTACCAAACATATCGTTGATGCCTTGATGCAATCTTTTGATGAAAAACTTAATTTGGAAGTTTCTATACCTAGAAAACTTAATAATGAGTGGGAACCTACTATAAATATTAAAATTAAAGATTATGAGTGTTTTTCTTTGTGTGATTTGGGTGCTAGTCTTTCCACGATTCTGAAAACTTTATGTGATATTCTAGGTTTCCATGATTGCTCTTTAAATTTGCATCTTGTGGATTCCACCATTAAAAAGCCAATAGGAAGGATCAATGATGTCCTTATTGTTGCAAATAGAAATCTGGTGCCCGTTGATTTTATCGGTCTTGATATAGATTGCAATCTTTCTTGCCCTATTATTCTTGGTAGACCTTTCCTTAGAACGATTGGTGCGATTATTGATATGAATGAAGGGAATATTAGGTTCCAATTTCCATTAAAGAAAGGCATGAAGCACTTTCCAAGAAAGAAAGTCAAATTACCTTATGAATCTATCATGCGAGCTACCTATGAACCAAGTGCCAAAGAAGGCACTACTTAGATATATCTTCGCTTTTATGCCTAGCTAGGGGCGTTAAACGATAGCGCTAGTTGGGAGGCAACCCAATTTTCTTTATGTTCTTTGTTTTTATTCCTGTTTATTAATAAATTTTGTTTCTACTTTCTATTTAGATGTTTTTTCTTCTTTTAATTAGTGTTTGTGCCAAGTAGAACCTATAGGATAATCTATGATATGAGTTGTTTGATTCTGCTGAAAAACAGAAACTTTGCGCCCACGAAAAACAATTCAATAAATCACAGGAACGTGCTTTTGCATTGATTCTTTTTGCTTCTGATCAATAAACAAATTTTTTAGGACGTACTATTTTTCTAGGATTTTTGAGGTTCCAGAAGTTTGCGTTAGTTACAGATTGCTACAGACTGTTCTGTTTTTGACAGATTCTGCCTTTCGTGTGTTGTTTGCTTATTTTGATGCATCTATGGCTAGTATGTAAGGGTATGAACCATAGAGAACTTGGAATACAGTAGGTTCAACACAAAAATAAATAAATAATGATTTCATTACAGTACCTTATGTGGTGGTTTTGTTTTCTTTCACTAACGGAGCTTATAAGATTTCCTGTTGAGTTTTGTGTTGTGAAGTTTTCAAGTTTTGGGTAAAGATTTTATGGACTATGGAATAAAGGGTGGCAAAAGCCTAAGCTTGGGGATTCCCATGGCACCCCAAGATATTCAAGGATGGCCAAAATCCTAAGCTTGGGGATGCCCCGGGAAGGCATCCCCTCTTTCGTCTTTGTTCATTGGTAACTTTACTTGGAGCTATATTTTTATTCGCCACATGATATGTGTTTTGCTTGGAGTGTCGTGTATTATATTAGTCTTTGCTTTTCAGTCTACCACAATCATACTTGCTGTAACACACCTTTTAGGAGAAGCCTATTTGCTTAGGATTTGATAGAATACTCTATGTGCTTCACTTATATCTTTTGAGCTTGATAGTTTTTGCTCTAGTGCTTCACTTATATCTTTAAGAGCACGGCGGTGGTTTAATTTTGAAGAAATTGCTAGTCTCTCATGATTCACTTATATTATTTTGAGAGTCTTTTAGAATAGCATGGTATTTGCTATGGTTGTAAATTGGTCCTAGAATGGTGAGCATCCAAGTTGGGTATAATAAAAACTATCATAGGAAGTGAATTGGATGCTATGATCAACTTGATACTTGATAATTGTTTTGAGATAGGGAGGTAGTGATATTAAAGTCATGCTAGTTGGGTGATTATGAATTTAAAGAATGCTTGTGTTGAAGTTAGCAAGTCCCTTAGCATGCATGTATGGTTAAAGTTGTGTAACAAATTTGAAGCATGAAGTGTACATGGCTTGTGCATCCTTATGAGTGGCGGTCGGGGACGAGCGATGGTCTTTTCCTACCAATCTATCCCCCTAGGAGCATGCGTGTAGTGCTTGGTTTTTGATGACTTCTAAATTTTTTCAATAAGTATATGAGTTCTTTTGACTAATGTTGAGTCCATGGATTATATGCACTTTTACCTTTCCATCATTGCTAGCCTCTTCGGTACCGTGCATTGCCCTTTCTAAGAGTTGGTGCAAACTTTGCCGGTGCATCCAAACCCCGTGATATGATACGCTCTATCACACATAAACCTCCTTATATCTTCCTCAAAACAGCCACCATACCTACCTATTTATGGCATTTCCATAGCCATTCCGAGATATATTTCCATGCAACTTTCCACTGTTCCGTTCATCATCATCATGACATAAATTACTTTTGTCATATTGCCATTGCATGATCATGTAGTTGACATCGTATTTGTGGCAAAGCCACCTTGCATAATTCTTACACATGTCACTCTTGATTCATTTCACCATCCCGGTACACCACCGGAGGCATTCATATAGAGTCATATCTTGTTCTAGTTTCGAGTTGTAATTTATGTGTTGTAATCAATAAAAGTGTGATGATCATCATTATTAGAGCATTGCCCAAAAAAGAAAAGAAAAAAAGGGGGAAGGCCAAAAGAAAAAAAAGAAAGGCCAAAGAAAAAAAAAGAAAAAAAGAAAAGAAGAAAAAAGAAAAAAATAAAGGGGTAATGCTACTATCTCTTTTTCCACACTTGTGCTTCAAAGTAGCACCTTGTTCTTCATGTAGTGAGTCTCATATTTTGTGCTTCAAAATAGCACCATTTTTTCATATAGAGAGTCTCATAAGTTGTCACTTTCATATACTAGTGGGAATTTTTCATTATAGAACTTGGCTTGTATATTCCTATGATGGGCTTCCTCAAATGCCCTAGGTCTTCGTGAGCAAGCAAGTTGGATGCACACCCAGTAGTTTTCTTTTGTTGAGCTTTCATTCATTTATAGCTCTAGTGCATCTGTTGCATGTTAATCCCTACTCCTCATGTTGACATCAATTGATGGGCATTCCCATAGCCCGTTGATTATCCTCGTCAATGTGAGACTTTCTCCTTTTTGTCTTCTCCACACAACCCCCAATCATTATTCTATTCCACCCATAGTGTTATATCCACGGCTCACGCTCATGTACTGCGTGAAGGTTGAAAAAGTTTGAGATTATTTAAGTACAAAACAATTGCTTGGCTTGTCATCGGGGGTATAGAAGTTGGGAACATCTTTGTGTGATGAAAATGAAGCATAGCCTAACTATATGATTTTGTAGGGATGAACTTTCTTTAGCCATGTTATTTTGAGAAGACATGATTGCTTTTATTAGTATGCTTGAAGTATTGCTATTTCTTTTGTCAATATGAACTTTTATTTTGAATCACTTGGATCTGAACATTCATGCCACAATAAAGAGAAATTACATTGAGAAATTATGCTAGGTAGCATTCCACATCAAATATTCTGTTTTTATCATTTACCTACTCGAGGACGAGCAAGAATTAAGCTTGGGGATGCTTGATACGTCTCCAACGTGTCTATAATTTTTTATTGTTCCATGCTATTATATTACCTGTTTTGGATGTTTATGGGCTTTATTTTACACATTATTATCATTTTTGGGACTAACCTACTAACAGGAGGCCCAGCCCGTATTGCTGTTTTTTTGTCTATTTCAGTATTTCGAATGAAAGGAATATCAAACGGAGTCCAAACGGAATAAAACCTTCGGAAGCGTGATTTTTGGAACGAACGTTATCCAGAGGACTTGGAGTGCAAGTCAAGAAGCAGCCGAGGTGGCCACGAGAGGGTAGGGCGCCCCCCTATAGGGTGCGCCCCTGTCTCGTGGGCCCCTCGGGCGGCCACCGACGTACTTCTTCTTCCTATATAAGCCTACATACCCCGTAAACATCCAGGGAGCAACCGAAACACAATTTCCACCACCGTAACCTTCTATATCCGCGTAGGGGTCATAGTTGCTTGAACATACAAGTATCCAGCTAGTTATTCTATATTACATTTCGATCGTAATTAACATCTTCCAGAGAGAATAGTTCCGTTAAGGGATCCTTTCGCTAGGTCGACATGCGTTAACATGCACGTATGTACTGTGATTGAAAAATCGCAGCATGCTTAACATCTGGGGGTTCATAGTGTAATGAGTAAAGAACATCTTTAGTTCGCCGACCAAATATTCCCTTAAGAACTCTAGCTTTCAGCTTCACCTAGTCTGAGGTACACATCTGATAAACCGGCAGTAACAATTGCAGAGGTGCTCCATTTATGCCCTAGCCGAACTAACGGGAATGTAGGGCATACGCACAGGAGCCAGACAACCCAGCTTGGCCAAAACTTAAGTCATATCGATGCATATAATGGCGAAGAAAAGGTACATACGCGGAAAAGACACATATGTGGTGAGCTTGATGCTCTAAAAGTAATAATAATAATTATAAGCTTTTGTACAAGAAGCCCCCGGGTATACTTCAACATTCAAATTTTAGAATGTGTGCGTCGAAGATGCACGGTTTACTCGCACAAAAGCTTTAAGGCTTTAAAAAGGAATGAAAAGAGAGGAAAAATAAGTATGAAAAACAAAAAAAGGAGGGGAAAGGAGACGAACGAAGACTCCGGCGCGCTAGGCATAGAATCTTCGGAGTCTGGCCACGTTCCATGGGTTCGGCTCTAGGCGATTGTCTGACGCATCACGCAGGCAGTATGCTCCTCCGGTGAGGACTTCGTCGATGATGAAGCGACCCTCCCACTTGGGCTTGAGTTTGTACTTTTTCTTCTCCGGTAAGCGTAGAACGAGTTCACCAACATTGTAAGTCTTGGCCCGTACTTCTCTGCTTTGATATCTGTGAGCCTGTTGTTGATAAAATGCGGAACGGGCTTTTGCAACGTCGCGCTCCTCCTCCAGGGCATCCAAGCCGTCCTGCCGATCCAACTCGGCTTCTCTCTCTCTTCATACATGCGCACTCGAGGTTAGTCATGGATAATGTCGCAGGGTAACACAGCCTCTGCGCCGTACACCATAAAGAAAGGTGTGTATCCGGTAGAATGATTGGGCGTGGTCCGCAACCCCCAGAATACGGAGTCGAGATCCTCCACCCAGTCCGATTCTTTCAAAGACCGCACTAGTCGGGGTTTAATGCCGCTCATAATAAGACTATTGGCTCGTTCAACTTGACCATTGGTTTGCGGGTGATAGACGGAAGCATAGTCGAGCTTGATGCCCATATTAACACACCAGGCCTTCACCTCATCGGCTGTGAAATTGGAGCCGTTGTCGGTGATGATACTGTGCGGAACACCATAACAGTGCACAACACCGGATATAAAAGCTATCACGGGCCCGGCTTCGGCCGTTTTAACTGGTTTGGCTTCTATCCACTTGGTGAATTTATCCACCATAACCAACAGGTATTTTTTCTTATGGCTTCCTCCTTTAAGGGGTCCGACCATATCAAGCCCCTAGACCGCAAAAGGCCAAGTAATGGGGATTGTTTGTAGAGCAGTGGGTGGCATCTGGCTTTGGTTGGCAAAAAGCTGGCATCCGATGCAATGTTGGACAAGGTCATGTGCGTCTGCTCGGGCCATCGGCCAGTAGAAACCTGTACGGAAGGCCTTGGTTACAAGGTCCCGAGCCGCGGCATGGTGACCACCGAGGCCAGCATGAATTTCAGCCAAGAGCTGTCGCCCCTCTTCCTCGGAGATACATATTTGAAGTTTCCGGTAGCACTTTTCTTGTAAAGTTCTCCCTCGTGGCCTTTGTAGGCTTTAGAGCGCCGCACAATGCAGGGTGCCTCATTCTGGTCCTCGGGAAGTTCTCGCCTATTAAGGTAGGCCAGGAAGGGTTCGGTCCATGGGGCGATGACCACCATGATGAGATGGGCCAATGAGCTGAGCCCCCGATGATGTCGGTGTGTTCGGAATCTGGGGTTGTATTCGGATCTGGATTGGTATTGCCGCTTTCCCCTTGCCACACCACAGATGGTTTGAAGAGCCTTTCCAAAGATATGTTAGGTGGGTCAGGGTCGCACTTGGCGCCGATGCAAGCGAGGACATCCTCCGCTTGATTACTTTCACGAGCCACATGGTGGAACTCGAGCCCCTCGAACCGAGCTGACATTTTGAGAATGGCGTTACAGTAAGTAGCCATCTTTGGATCTTTGGCATCGAAATCTCCATTTATTTGAGATATTGCGAGGTTTGAATCCCCGCGCACTTCCAGACGCTGTATGCCCATGGAGACGGCCATCCGAAGACCGTGCAATAAGGCTTCGTATTCGGTTGCATTGTTGGAGTCCGTGAATAATATTTGTAACACGTACTGAACAATATCTCCAATAGGGGATGTTAGGACAACGCCTGCCCCTAGGCCTGCCAACATTTTTGAGCCGTCGAAGTGCATGACCCAGTTGGAATATGTGTCGTACTCTTTAGGGAGTTCGGACTCTGTCCATTCAGCGATGAAGTCGGCCAATACCTGGGATTTAATGGCCCGGCGCGGTTTGTATGATATGTCAAATGTGAGGAGCTCAATGGCCCACTTGGAAATCCAACCCGTAGCATCCCGGTTGTTTATTATGTTGTTGAGAGGTACTTCGGAGGCCACCATTATCGAGCACTCTTGAAAGTAGTGTCGTAGCTTCCGGGATGCCATGAAAACCGCGTATGCTATTTTTTGGTAATGAGGGTACCGGGATTTGCATGGTGCGAGGACAATGGATACGTAGTATACTGGCTTCTGAAGCGGGAATTTGTGTCCGTCCTCCTCTCGTTCGACAACGAGTACCACACTCACAACTTGGTGTGTGGCTGATATGTATAATAACATGGGTTCGCCGATGTTTGGCGCGGCCCGGATTGGGTTGCTTGCTAGAAGAGCCTTTATTTCTTCCAATCCGTCTGTTTCCGCGTCCGTCCACTCGAAGTGATCGGTGCGTCGGAGAAGGCGATAGAGTGGCAATGCCTTTTCTCCTAGTATGGAGATAAAGCGGCTCAAAGTTGCCACACATCCGGATAGTTTTTGGACTTGTTTGAGGTCCCTTGGCATAGCCAACTATGACAAAGCTCGGATTTTAGCTGGGTCTGCCTCAATTCCTCTATTGGAAACGATGAAGCCCGGAATCTTTCCGGCGGGAACGCTGAAAACACATTTTTCCGGATTGAGCTTAATGTCATATGTTCGGAGGTTGTCAAATGTAAGATGCAGATCGTCTATTAGTGACTCGACGTGTCTGGTTTTGATGACTACGTCATCCACGTATGCTTCAACTGTCTTGCCGATTTGTTTCTCCAGGCATGTTTGAATCATGCGTTGATAGGTGGCACTAGTTTTTTAAGCCCGAAAGGCATAGTGTTGAAGCAGAAAGGCCCGTATGGGGTGGTAAATGTCGTTGCGGCTTGATCGGACTCCTTCATCTTGATTTGATGGTATCTAGAATATGCGTTGGGAAACACAGTGAGTCGTGTCCTGCGGTGGTATCGATGATCTGATCAATGCGGGGGAGGGGAAAGGGATCCTTAGGTCAGGCCTTGTTAAGGTCATTGAAATCGACGCATAGGCGCCAGGATTTATCCTTCTTTGGTACCATCACTAGGTTTGCTAGCTAGTCTGGGTGTTTTATCTCTCTAATGAATCCGGCCTCGAGTAACTTGGCTAGCTCCTCTCCCATGGCTTGTTGTTTGGGTTCGGAAAAGCGCTGTAATGTTTGCTTGACCGGCTTGTACCCCTTCAATATGTTTAGGCTATGTTCGGCTAGTCTGTGTGGGATTCCTGGCATATCAGAAGGGTGCCAGGCGAATATATCCCAGTTTTCGCATAGGAACACTCGCAGTGCGACATCGATCATGGGGTCCATTTGTGCCCCTATGGATGCTGTCTTCGTGGAGTTCGTTGGGTGGACCTGGAATTTGACTATTTCGTCTGCTGGTTTAAAGGAGGTGGATTTGGATTGCTTATCAAGTATCACGTCGTCCCTATCCATCGTGGAGCACAATGCGATTAATTCTTCGGCCGCGAGGGCTTCAGACAATGCCTCGAGGGCCAGGGCGGCAGTTTTGTTTTTGGCGCGGAGTGCTATGTCCGGGTCACTGGCAAGAGTGATGATTCCATTGGGCCCAGGCATCTTGACCTTCATGTACCCGTAATGGGGCACATCTTGGAAGCTTACAAATGTGTCTCGCCCTAACAGGGTGTGATATCCACTGTTAAAAGGGGCCACTTGAAAGGTCATCTCTTCGGACCGATAAATCTCCGACGTGCCGAATACCACATCGAGTGTGATTTTTCCCGCACATCGTGCCTCCCGACTGGGAATAATTCCTTGAAAGGTCGTATTGCTTTGCTCAATGCGGCTCCTATCTATTTCCATTTTGTTGAGAGTTTCCTCGTAAATGAGGTTTAGTCCGCTGCCCCCGTCCATGAGCACTTTGGCAAGTCAAAAGCCATCCACAATTGGACTGAGGACCAATCTGGCAGGTGCCCAGACTGTTCCAAATTTTGGTTCGTCACTGGCTTTGAAAGTTATGGTCATGTCGTTCCAGGGGTTTATTGCTGCAACTTGGCAGACTTCAGTGAGGCCGCAGAGTGCCATTATGTGCCTATTGTTTGAGGCGAAAGTCTCGAAGACTGTCAATACTATAGGGTTGTTGTCTTTCGTGGGATGTTGCTCTGTGGTGTTTTTGGTGAGGAGATCCTCGCTGCTCTTGGCCACCTTGAGGGAGTCCTGGATTAGGGGGTATCCGGACAGCCGGACTGTATACATCGTCCGGACTATTGAAGCGTGAAGATACAAGACTCAAGAATTCGGCCTGTGTCCGGATGGCACTCTCCTTTGCGTGGAAGACAAGCTTGGTGACCCGGATATTATATTTCCTTCCTTGTAACCGACTCCATGTAAACCCTAGCCCTCTCCGGTGTCTATATAAACCGGAGAGGATGGTCCTTAGAAGGCCGATCACAATTACAATCATAACATCATAGGCTAGCTCTTAGGGTTTAGCCTCTACGATCTCGTGGTAGATCTACTCTTGTACTACTCATATCTTCAATATTAATAAACCAGGAAGTAGGGTTTTACCTCCATCGAGAGGGCCCGAACCTGGGTAAACATTGTGTCCCTTGCTTCCTGTTACCATCAGCCTAAGACGCACAGATCGGGACCCCCTACCCGAGATCCACCGGTTTTGACACCGACATTGGTGCTTTCATTGAGAGTTCCTCTATGTCGTCGCTTCAAGGCTTGATGGCGTCTTCAATCGTCAATAACATGGTCTAGGGCGAGACTTTTATCCCCGTACAGATCTTTGTGTTCGGCGGCTTCGCACTGCGGGCCAATTCACTTGGCCATCTGGACCAGATCGACAGCTACGCCCCTGGCCACCAGATCAGGTTCGGAAACCTAAACTACACGGCGAACATTCGCGGAGACTTGATCTTCGACGGATTCGGGCCTGTGCCAGGAGCATCGGACAGTCACGACGATCACGGCCTAGAACTGCTGTCGTACAATGCTCAGGACGTCATCCCTGTAGCAGCCCCGGATTTCAATCCGGAACAGGTTGCGTTGCTCAAGGACGGAGGGGTAGACCCCGCCCCATAGGTCGCACGCTCATCGGCGGTGGAGCCGAACACAGGTCGCATCTCTGTGGAGGCCTATATCCCCGGGCCCCCGGACTCATATCCGGTTGTTGGTCCCGGTCCGCACACTCTCAAGCCAGTCGAGCCAGGTTGGGCTCCGGTAATGGAGTTTACTACTGCGGACATCTTTCAGCACTCGCCCTTTGGCGACATGCTGAACTCATTAAAGTCTCTCTCTTTGTCAGGAGGCTCTGGGCCGAACTATGTCTGGCTTGAGTGGGAAGCAGGCGACGAAGGAATTCGCTGCCCACGCACCACCCACTTCATTGCCACGATCGATGATTTAACCGACATGCTTGACTTCGACTTCAAAGACATCGACGGTATGGACGACGATGCCGGAGACGTACCGGAGCCACCGCTCACAGGGCAGTGGACAGCCACCTCTTCATATGAAACTAATGGCGATGAGGCAACGGAGGATAACCCCTCCAAGGAAAAAGCAAAGCATGGCCGTCGCCAGCGCCGCTCCAAGCCCCGCCAAGGCAATACCGGTACCGGAGATGAAAACAATCCGGACGGTGCCAGCGATGAATACAACCCCGAACAGCCCACCTTCAAGAAGGCCGGAAAGGAAGATGGGCACGATAGCCCAGATGAACAGGCGACGGACGGGTATCCGGAGGAGGACAACGACATGCCTTCCTCCGAAGATGAGTTTAGCCTCGGCGACGACGAGTTCGGCGTGCCCGAGGACCCCGCCGAGCAGGAGCGCTTCAAGCGCCGGCTTATTGCCACTGCGAGAAGCCTGAAGAAGAAGCAGCAGCAGCTTCAAGCTGATTAAGACCTGCTCACAGATAGATGGACAGAAGTCCTGGCAGCCGAGGAATATGGACTCGAGCGCCACACGGCTGACCGGCCGCCTCGAGGTCGGGATAAAACGGCATATCAGCCCGAATACCAGCCCGCACCCTGCGCTAGTTTACTACGGCCTGGGGCAATACTCAGGACCTGCGCGATAAACTAGATAACGCCGCAGGACAACCAAGATCGATCTACGGATCACGGGGGCGCGCCGCAACACATGACGATGACCGTCATACCGGATACACTAACAGCAAATCCGTCCAGGCCGAATATAACCAGTCAGACGCAGCCGGACTACGTCGCGACATAGCTCGGCACAAAGGTGCCGCACACTCTCTCTGCTTCACTGATGAAGTAATGGATCATGAATTCCTAGAAGGGTTCAAACCTGTAAACATCGAATCATACGATGGCACAACAGACCCCGTGGTATGGATCGAAGATTTCCTTCTCCAGATTCACATGGCCCGCGGAGATGATCTACATGCCATCAAGTATCTTCCCCTTAAGCTCAAAGGACCCGTCCGGCACTGGCTAAACAGCCTGCCAGCAAATTCCATTGGCAGTTGAGAAAACCTAGAAGACGCATTTCTTGAAAACTTCCAAGGCACATATGTGTGACCTCCGGATGTCGATGACTTGAGCCACATTACTCAACAGCCCGGAGAATCAGCCAGGAAATTCTGGACTCGGTTCCTAACTAAAAAGAACGAAATAGTCGACTGTCCGGATGCCGAAGCCCTGGCGGCCTTCAAGCATAATATCCGTGACAAGTGGCTTGCCCGACACCTCGGCCAGGAGAAACCCAAGTCTATGGCAGCTCTCACGACACTAATGACCCGCTTTTGCGTGGGCGAGGACAGCTGGTTGGCTCATAGCAGCACCACGCCATATTCTGGCACGTCAGATGTCCGTTACAATAACGGCAAGCTACGACGAATAGACACAAGCGACGGAACGACGGCGACAACACCGAAGACACGGCGGTCAATGCCGGATTCAGCAGATCCAAATCCGGTCAGCGGAAGAAGCCATTCAAGAGAAACAATCAGGGACCGTCTAGTCTAGACCATATACTGGAGCGCTCGTGCCAAATTCATGGCACCCCGGACAAGCCAGCCAACCACACCAATAGATACTGCTAGGTATTTAAACAAGCCGGCCAAATAAACGCCGAAAGCAAGGACAAGGGGCCGCACATCGATGATGATGAGGAGCCCCGGCGTCCGAACATGGGGGACAGAAGAAATTCCCCCCCCCCCAGGTGAAAACGGTCAACATGATCTACGCCACCCACATCCCCAAGCGGGAATGGAAGCGAGCACTACAGGACGTCTACGTGATGGAGCCAGTCTTCCCCAAATTCAACCCATGGTCAGCTTCTCCGATCACCTTTGATCGTAGGGATCATCCCACTAGCATCCGTCACGGTGGCTCAGCCGCATTGGTTCTAGACCCAATCATAGAAGGATTTCACCTCACAAGAGTCCTTATGGACGGAGGCAGCAGCCTGAACCTGCTTTACCAGGACATAGTGCACAAAATGGGCATCGATCCTTCAAGTATTAAGCCCACCAAAACCACCTTTAAAGGTGTAATTCCTGGACTAGAGGCCCGTTGTACGGGCTCTATAACATTGGAAGTGGTCTTCGGATCTTCGGATAACTTCTGAAGCGAAGAGCAATCTTCGATATCGTCCCTTTTCGTAGTGGTTACCATGCACTGCTCCGACGAACCGCATTCGCCGGATTCAATGCGGTACCACACTATGCATACCTCAAGCTCAAGATGCCAGGCCCGCGCGGGGTCATAACAGTCAACGGAAATATGGACCGCTCTCTCCGTACAGAAGAGCATACTGCAGCCCTTGCGGCAGAAGTACAATGTGACCTCCTCCGGCAAACCACCAATCCGGTGATGACAACCTCAAACTTCATCAAGCGAGGGCGGAACACCCCGCAACAGGATCACCAGGCACGCCAAGAGCACGGCTAGCAGTCCGGCCTCCGCTCAAATCCCATCAAAGCAGCATTCGTGCCACGCGTACACAATTACGCACTCAAAATACCATGGGCACAGGCGGAGGCGTAGCAGTGGCCCAGTCAACAGTACGGTATTGCCTCGTAACCTTTCCTTTTACCTTTAAGGACATTGCTTTAGGACAGCTTCTCCAGAAGAGCCAGATTGTCGGACTTACATAGGAGAGAAGACCAAGGAGGCAACAGGCTTTGCGCACGGAAGGAAAATACCCAGGTGGAATCTATTTACGATAATTATACCTGCTTTATCTATCTGTATGTAGCCTGCCTCTGGATAGGATATGTCAAATAATCCTATTTATCTCCGCTTAATGCATTCATTGTAAACATACGCCTAAACGTATTATTCATCAATAGGAGATCATATGCAGTGTCAGCTTATTATTCTTATTTGAGCATTTTTTTCTTACAAATGTCTTTTAATATTGCATCCGTACACTTTGGTACGTTGAGTTTGCTAGGGGCTTCTTATGGCGCCCCATAATACGGCACGACAAGTCTGAACACTTTCAACAGTGCGGCACCCCGAACTTATAGCATTATATGCATCAGCTTCGAATCATGTCTTGGGTCTACAGTTGGGATAGCCCGGCTCCCTTGTTTTGGTGCCTTACGTTCCGTTATATTGGCTAAGGTAGCGCAGGGAGAACTGCTGCGATTGTGCCCTGGTTCTGCCGGAGGAGCACCTCAATAGAGAAAGCCGAAAACTGACCGGCATGATGTGGCGAGAGCTGGTCGCTGTTCGAGAGGTCTTAAATCCTTAAATATTTTTCCGCTTTAGGCGATAATTCGGCTTCGTCCGATCTAGGCGTATATAGCGCCCCAATTCGGCCTTCCGGATTCTAGGGGCTTCGCCAAAATTTAATATTGTAGACTTCTATGGCTAAGTGAAGGTTATAAAGCCGCATAGTCCAATTGCCTTGTTCGCTGCGCTGGACACCTCCTTAAGGGACCAAACATTTGGATAAAGAGTGTTCGGGTTTTCCATGAACACCCCAGTACTAGTTACATGGGGGCGGAAGCCGACGACTGGCCTACTTTCAGAATTTGATAAACAGCCGCACAGAAGGTAATATTTTAAATAACAAAAGCGCTACATAGCGCAAGTAACTTCATCTTTAAATTACAAACATGACAGAAGTGAAAAATTATGTCCTTGGTACATTCGTCAGCCACGAGGCGAGCACCCTTCATAACGCCACCATAATACTTCTTGGGAACGCGATGCGGCTTGCCCTCTGGTGGCCCGTCCTTCACCAGCTTATCCGCATCCAGCTTGCCCTAATGCACTTTCGCATGGGCAAGGGCCCGGCGGGCACCCTCAATGCAAACGGATCGCTTGATGACTTCCAGTCACGGACAGGCATTCACCATTCGCTTGATCAGGCCGAAGTAGCTGGTGGGCAGGGGCTCACCACGCCACATCCGGACTATGAAATCCTTCATAGCCACTTCGGCCGCCCTATGGAGTTCGACCAACTGCTTCAGTTGGCCACTCAGAGGCATTGAATGTTCGGCCCCAGCATATTGGGACCAGAACAGCTTCTCCGTTGAGCTCCCCTCCTGAGCACGGTAGAACTCCGCGGCATCCGACACGCTGCATGGCAGATCTACGAATGCCCCTGGAGAGCTCCGGACTCGTGTAAGTAAAAGAAACGCCTCCTCCACATGTTTGCTTTGCATAAAGAATTTCTTACCCGCTGCTATCTTTTTGGCCTCCTGGATTTCCTGCTGCGCCCTCTCGGCTTCGGCCTTGGCGTCTTTTATACTTATAAGGGCCTTCGCAAGCTCGGCCTCTTTTACTTTAAGCTCATGCTCCATGGACTCGAACTTCTTGCCGAGCTCCTGGAGCTCTTCTTGTACTTCGCCCACTCGGCCTTCTTGCTTTTCGCGCTCCTTCCGCTCCAAGGCCGCCTTGTGTTCGGCCTCGAACAGCGCTTTCCTAAGAGACACCACTTCGGTGGTGGCCTCTGTTACAAAATCACGATGCCTCGTTGTTAGAATAACCAATTTTATTTATACTTTACTATATGAGAGAGGGGAATCATTCACCTTTGCTCTCCTTGAGCTGCCTCCTCGTGAGGCCGAGCTCTCCCTGTGCCCGCTCCAAGTCTTGCTTTAGGCCGGCGATTTCGGCCATATGGGCAGCAGCGGCCAGCAGCACAGCCTGTTCATTCACATTCAAGCTTACTGTTAGACTCATGCGGATTATAATTGACCCTCCGTTTGGTTTTACCTTCCAAACACCAAACAGAGTATTAGGGGCTACTACCTATCGGGTGGTAATTTCACATATTTTTACTACTTACCTCAAAGCCTGTTAGGAGGCTGGTGCAGGCTTCGGTTAGTCCGCTCTTGGCGGACGACACCTTCTGAATCACCGCACTCATGAGAGTACGATGCTCTTCATCTATGGAAGTGCCGCGAAGCGCTTCCAGCAGACGATCCGACGCCTCGGGCATAGCGGAAGTACTCGGCACAGACGGCTCGCCCTCCTTCATGAGGGGTTGTCTGCCTGAGTCCGAAACCATGGTAGGTTCCGGAATGGTGTTCGGCTGAGAGTCCGGCTTACTGTGGCTCTCACCAACATGATCCGCGGGGACCTTGAACCCCGCATGTCCGACATGTGGAATGCCGCCTTGGGGCGCCTCTAGATCCACCTCCTCCCGCCCGGGGAGCCTTTGGGACAACACCTCTGTGACGTCCGCAGGCCGAGGAGAAGTGGCCGTCGGGAGTGAGTTCATTGCTGACTCACTCAAGGACCCATCCGAAGACGATACCTCGGGATGGGCCCTGGCCGGACTGCATACAAGTTCGGGATTAAACAAAATTATGAAGCAAAATTACGATGGAGTGCGAATACTTACAATCGCACCAGGGGCTTCTTCCTGGGCAGCCATCCTTCCTCGCTATCGGCGGCGGTGGCGGAGTAGTCCGGAAGGGACACCTTTCCCTTCTTGGACGTCCCAATCTCCCCCACCGGTGCGGCCTTCCTCTTTTTCTCCCCCCCCCCCCAGTACGGGGAGGTGGAGTTTCTTCTTGTTTTCCCCTGCTTCCGCGGGAGGAATCTGCCTCATCATCATCAGACGACAAGGGTATGAAGGCCTTGCGCCGGGGGCCTCTCCTGGTCCCCTGGTCCTCCTTCTCTGGCCCCCCATCCTTTCCGGATGGGGCGGCCTCCTCCTCTTCTTCTTCTTCCCCTTCGGGGGAGGAGTGCGCTTCGTCGTCTTCGGACGAGGCTTGCGCAACCTTACATCAGAGACCCTTTTGGGTCCCCGGGGCCTTCTTATCGGCCTTCTTCTCCGGCCCCTTATAGGGCGCCGGGACCAGCATCTTCGTCAGAAGATCATTAGCTGGGCTTTCTGGCAGCGGAGCCTGACAGTCAATCCGCTCCGTTGTCTCCACATAATCCTGAACAAATATACACAATCACTTAAGGATTCCCCATGAATATATTGGGAAGAACCGAACCCGGTGGCAGCTTGAGAACTCACCTGGATAGGGTGTCACGCGGCATGGAGCCCACGGTCCTCGGATATGAGAGGAGGTACTTCAGAGGCCTTGAACAACGCCTTCCACGCGTTTTTGTGCTTCATGCCATAGAGCCTCTGGAGCGTCTGGTGTTCGGCCGGGACGAACTCCCACAGATTGAATGCCCGCCCTTGGCACGGCAGAATCCGGCGAACGAGCATGACCTGGATCACGTTGACAAGCTTGATGTTCTTGTCCTTCATGCCCTTGATGCAGTTTATGAGTCCGGTCAGCTCTGTAGATTCGCCCCCATAACAGGCCCTTCTGTTCCCAGGAGGTGAGCCGCATAAGGGTTCCAGATCGGAACTCGGGGGCCGCCACCCAGTTTGCGTCGCGCGGCTCGGTGATGTAGAACCACCCCGATTGCCACCCCTTCATGGTTTTCGCAAAGGAGCCATCAAGCCAGGTGACGTTAGGCATTTTGCCCACCATGGCTCCTCCGCACTCCGCTTGCTGGCCGCCCACGATCTTCGGCTTCACGCAGAAGATTTGAAGCCACAAGCCGAAGTGAGGCTTAATGCGGAGGAAAGCCTCGCATACGACGATGAACACCGAGATGTTGAGGATGAAGTTCGGGGCTAGATCATGGAAATCTAGCCCGTAGTAGAACATGAGCCTGCGGACGAAGGGGTGGAGTGGAAACCCCAGTCCACGGACGAAGTGGTCAAGAAGCACGACCCTCATGGGGTCCTCGAGTTGGAATGACCTGCCCGCCGTCTGGTAGCTGGTGCGCTATGTCTGCGGCCAAGTATCCGGCCGCCCGGAGACTTGTGATGTTCTTCCCCTTCATGGTGGAAGCCACCCAATTGCCTCCTGCTCCGGACATGTTTAGCTGTGCGGAGAAGACTTGGACTAGGGCGCTGGAGCTCGAGGAGGCGAGAGTAGGCAGAGGAGGAAGAAGGCGTGGGTAAGAATGGGGAACTCTTATCCCTTTATAGAGGCGACAAAAGCGGTGCGCCTCCCCACTAGCCTGTTGAGACTCGCTTACTTCCCAAGCGCCATGATTGATGGCGTGGGGGGATTACCCATACCCGTATTGATAAGAATCCCGTGATAAGGGGACACGATCTCTGCTTTGACAAGACGTGTGAAGGAAACCGCCTCACAATACGCGTTGTGGCTAGTTGTGGGAAAACAGTTCGACCCGACCGTAAGGACATGTCAGGTCGTTTAAAAAAGTTGTCAGCTGAAGTATCATTCTCTCTACGGTGGTATGTGAAGATCATTTTGCAGATCCGGACATGGCATACGTGTTCGATAATAACCTTGGAGTATTCGGAAGGAGGAACCCGCCTTGCAATGCCGAAGACAAGACTGCGCGCCGGACTCATCGTCATTGAAGCCTGGTTCAGGGGCTACTGAGGGAGTCCTGGATTAGGGGGTAACCGGACAGCCGGACTGTATACATCGTCCAGACTATTGAAGCGTGAAGATACAAGACTCAAGACTTTGGCCTGTGTCCGGATGGGACTCTCCTTTGCGTGGAAGACAAGCTTGGTGATCCGGATATTATATTTCCTTCCTTGTAAACGACTCCATGTAAACCCTATCCCTCTCCGGTGTCTATATAAACCGGAGAGGATGGTCCTTAGAAGGCCGATCACAATTACAATCATACCATCATAGGCTAGCTCTTAGGGTTTAGCCTCTATGATCTCGTGGTAGATCTACTCTTGTACTACTCATATCTTCAATATTAATCAAGCAGGAAGTAGGGTTTTACCTCCATCGAGAGGGCCCGAACCTGGGTAAACATTGTGTCCCTTGCTTCCTGTTACCATCAGCCTAAGACGCACAGATCGGGACCCCCTACCCGAGATCCGCCGGTTTTGACACCGACACACCTGCCGGAGTATCCAACATGCTCGAAGGCTTTGGGTTGGTACGGTATCCGGTGTTGTGTGTATTTTGCATGGCCTATCGAGCCATCCCTCCAAGACGGTTCCGCGCCCCGTAATGGGCTTCGATTTTTTATTTATTGGATCAGGCGACCTATGAGGGTGCATCCATTTTGTCCGGACGAGGGGTTTAGTGGAAACCGGCGGCTCCCAAGAGGCTGCCTGAGTTTTCCATGGCTTTCCATTGCGTGGTACTTATGTACTATTGTTGCCAGGTCAACAAAGTGTGATATGCGACGGTGATTGATTGCATTGAGGATTCCCTCGTCCGTGCAGTTTTTGCAGAATAATGAGATTGCGTCTTTATCGCGACAGTCCTTGATCATGTCCTTGACAAGGCGGAATCTGGCCGAGAAGTGATGGACCGTTTCCTGGGACTGCTGTCTGATGTGGATAAGATCACTTGTGTCTAGGTGGGTGGGTGGCTTTAAATCCGAACCCTGGCCAAATCTGAGATCCGGAGTTTGAGAAATTTCTGAGCTTAGCAACTCAGGCTCCGGAGTATAAACCAATTCTTCCCGCCACAGTCCGACTCTAGGTTCAGTATAGGAGGTGTGTCTGCCCGTGGGAGGGTATCTAGCTCTGTGAGCTCGGAAATCCGGACATAATTCATCCTCAATACAGAGGGAGAGTTGTCGCGTTGTTCCTCCACTACTACTATCTGATGGGTGATCGGCAGAGATTCAATCTCTCTCTGATCGGGTTTAAGCCCAATCTGATAGTAGTCCGTGGCGACTCCCAAGGCGGCAATGCGGTCTAGGAGTTCGTTTAAAGATGACAACTCCGTCAGACGCATCTTCTCGGGGTATTCTAAGCTGACACGGAGGCGATTTTCGATGACCCGAGAAGTCATCGTCGGCCCAACGGCCGAAGTGGCGGTCATAGTGAAGCCGCCAAGACGGAGGGTTTGGCCTGAGGCCAGGTCTCCTTCGGAGGTGATGTTGTCCTTGATAACAAGGCGAGCCATCAATCCTATCTTCGATGTCACAGTGGAACTCTCAATGAAAGCAGCAATGTCGGTGTCAAAACCGGCGGATCTCAGGTAGGGGGTCTCGAACTGTGCGTCTAAGGCTAATGGTAACAGGAGGCGGGGGACACAATGTTTACCCAGGTTTGGGCCCTCTCTATGGAGGTACTACCTCCGTCCGGGTTTATTGGTCCCCATTATATTTCGTGCCAAATTTTGACCATGGATTAAACTAATAAAATGTTCACGCATGTCACCAAACATTATATTTTTGAAAACTATGTTCAAATACGAATCCAATGAGATAAAAAATTTTGACATGCATTAACATTTTGTTAGTTAAATCTTTAGTCAAAATTTGGCACAAACTACAAAGGGGACCTATAAACCAGGACGGAGGTAGTAATACCCTACTTCCTGCTTTATTGATCTTGATGAATATGAGTATTACAAGAGTTGATCTACCATGAGATCGCAATGGCTAAACCCTAGAAGTCTAGCCTATGAGATTATGATTGTTGTCCTACGTACTAAACCCTCCAGTTTATATAGACACTGGGAGGGGGCTAGGGTGACACAAAGTCGGTTACAGAGAAAGGAATCTACATATCCGAATCGCCAAGCTTGCCTTCCATGCAAAGGAGAGTCCCATCCGGACACGGGGAGAAATCTTCTGCCTTGTATCTTCATAGCCCAACAGTCCGGCCAAAGTATATAGTCCGGCTGTCCGAGGACCCCTTAGTCGAGGACTCCCTCAATCATCATGTGAGATAGGGTAGACATCAATGGTGAACATCTCTATGTTGATCATATCTACTATATGATTCACGTTCGACCTTTCGGTCTCAAGTGTTTAGAGGCCATGTCTGTACATGCTAGGCTCGTCAAGTTTAACCCGAGTATTCCGCATGTGCAAAACTGTCTTGCACCCGTTGTATGTGAATGTAGAGTATATCACACCCGGTCATCACGTGGTGTCTCAACACGACAAACTGTCGCAACAGTGCATACTCAGGGAGAACACTTATACCTTGAAATTTAGTGAATGGATCATCTTATAATGCTACCACTGTACTAAGCAAAATAAGATGCATAAAAGATAAACATCACATGCAATCAAAATATGTGACAAGATATGGCCATCATCTTGTACTTTTGATCTCCATCTCCAAAGCATCGTCATGATCTACATCGTTACCAGCTCGACACCTTGATCTCCATCGTAGCGTCGTGGTTGTCTCGCCAACTATTGCTTCTACAACTATTGCTAACTCATAGCGATAAAGTAAAGCAATTACATGGTGTATGCATTTCATACAATAAAGATACAACCATACGGCTCCTGCCGGTTGCCAAATATCTTACAAAACATGATCATCTCATACAATAATATATATCTCATCATGTCTTAACCATATCACATCACAACATACCCTGCAAAAACAAGTTAGATGTCCTCTACTTTGTTGTTGCAAGTTTTACGTGGCTGCTATGGGCTTCTATCAAGAACCATTCTTACCTATGCATAAAACCACAACGGTGTTTCGTCAAGTTTGTTGTTTTAACCTTCTTCAAGGACCGGTAGTCAAATTTGATTCAACTAAAGTAGGAGAAATAGACACCCGCCAACCACCTTTATGCAAAACTAGTTGCATGTCTGTTGGTGGAACCGGTCTCATGTACATGGACATGTAAGGTTGGTCCGGGCCGCTCCATCCCACAATACTGCCAAATCAAAATAAGATGCTGGTGGTAAGCAGTATGACTATCACCGCCCACAACTCTTTGCGTTCTACTCGCGCATATCATCTGCGCATAGACCTGGCTCTAATACCACTGTTGGGAATCGTTGCATGGAACAACAAAAAAATTCTACGCACACGCAATGATCTATCCATGGAGATGCATAGCAACGAGGGGGAGAGTGTGTCTACGTATCCTCGTATACCGTAAGCGGAAGCATTTCACAACGCGGTTGATGTAGTCGAACTTTTTTTGCGATCCACCGATCGAGTGCCAAACGTACGAGACCTCCGAGTTCTGCACACATTTAGCTCGGTGACGTCCCTCACCTTCTTGATCCAGCAAGATGTCGAGATAGTAGATGAGTTCCGTAAGCACGACGGCGTGGTGACGGTGATGGTGAAGTGATCTCCGCAGGACTTCGCCTAAGCACTATGAAAATATGACCAGGGGAGTAAATGGTGGAGGGGGGCGCCGAACACTGCTAGGCAATTCTCTGGTGTGTGCTAGGGGCGCCCCTCATATATAGGGGAGAGGCCAGGAGGCACCCCAAGTAGGACAGAATCCTACTTGGGCTCCTCCCAAGCCGCGCGCCCCCCTGCCATATATATCGGAGCGGAAAGGAAAGAGGGGGAAGGGGGGAGGAAGGGGGAATCCTATTCCCTTTCTTTCCTTTCCTCCTTCTCCTCTACTTCTTCACCTTGGTCAGCCCATATAGGGGTGCACTAGCCCCTTGTGGCTGGTGTGCTTCCCCTCTTGGCCCATAAGGCCCATATCTTTTGCCGGGGGTGCCGAGAACCCATTCCGATGACCCGATATGTACCCGATACCCTCCGGAACACTTCCGGTGTCTGAATACCATCGTCCTAAATATCAATCTTTACCTCTCGACCATTTAGAGACTCCTCGTCATGTCTGTTATCTCATCCGAGACTCCGAACAACATTCGGTCACCAAATCACATAACTCATATAATACTATATCGTCATCGAACGTTAAGCGTGCGGACCCTACGGGTTCGAGAATTATGTAGACATGACCGAGACACCTCTCCGGTCAATAACCAATAAAGGAACCTGGATGCTCATATTGGCTCCTACATATTCTATGAAGATCTTTATCGGTCTAACCGTTATGACAACATACATAATTCCCTTTGTCCATCGGTATGTTACTTGCCCGAGATTCGATCGTCGGTATCTTCATACCTAGTTCAATCTTGTTACCGGCAAGTCTCTTTACTCGTTCTGTAATACAACATCTCGGGAATAACTCCTTGGTTGTTTGCTTGCAAGCTTATGATGTGTATTACCGAGAGGGCCCAGAGATACCTCTCTGATACTCGGAGTGACAAATCCTAATCTTGATCTATGCCAACTCAACAGACACCTTCGGAGATACCTATAGAGAATCTTTATAATCACCCAGTTACGCTGTGGAGTTTGATAACACACAAGGCATTCCTCCGGTATCACGGAGTTGCATAATCTCATAGTCGAATGAATATGTATTTGACATGAACAAAGCAATATCAATAAAACTGAACGATCTTTATGCTAAGCCAATGAATGGGTCTTGTCCATCACATCATTCTCCTAATGATGTGATCCCATTATCAAATGACAACACATGTCCATGGTTAGGAAACCTTAACCATCTTTGATGAACGAGCTAGTCTAGTAGAGGCTCACTAGGGACACGGTATTTGTTTATGTATTTAAGTTTCCGAGCAATACAATTCTAGCATGAATAATAAACCTTTATCGTGAATAAGGAAATACAAAATAACAATTTTATTATTGCCTCTAGGGCATATTTCCTTCACTTTCCACTCGCCGTCCGCCACCACTAATAGCCATACCCCATGCCGACGGGTAAGGTTCTATCCATATCTAAAGCCGGAGCGCCGGCTGCACCTCCTTGAGTAGACCTGGCTAGGCGCGAAGCCCCGATCTCCATGGGGCTACCTTTGGACGCAGTGGATCTGGAGGAGGACTTGAGGAGGAAGAGGATGAGGTTGAGGAGGAGGAGGAGGAGGAGCCAGAAGAGCCGGAGGAGGATGTGGGGGATGCTGGGGACGCGGTTCTGCAGGCAATCCTCAATTCCCTTCGGCAGGAGTCGGAGGCGAAGGCGAGACGCCATCGTCGGCAGGAGGTGGAGACAGAGCATGCCATGAAAGTCGGAGATGCTCGCGTATATAGATGAGGGAGAGGAGGAGGAGGGGCCGAAACCCTCCTACGCGCCCATCCACCCGACGCCCGGCACCGAAGTCGTGGGCATCTCCGACGATGGCTCGTACTATTGTGTCATAGTACATAGGTTTATTTTGCATGGTTCGTTTGGATCTAGGGGATGAAATATGAAAGACTCAGATGCATAGCACCAAGTTTGAGCCGTGACCAATCACTGTCCATCACCCCCATACTACAGTCGTTGAAAACGCCGAGAGGGGACTGTCCGACGTTGTCCTGGAGAAGTTGACGGTGGTGCTGCCCGTCATAGGTAGAGAGTCGAACGCATGCTTTGACAGTCGGACGCATGCATGCCACGAGAGCACATACATGCATGTCGAGCTACTCGTGTGTGTTGGTGGTGGACTGGTGAGAGGAAACGCGGGAGTGTCCGCAAATGTTACCTGTCCTTGTGTGAAAGTTTTTTTTTTGAAAAGGAGGTCATCTCCCGGCCTCTGCATCGGAAAGATGCATGAGGACACTTTATTAGATCAAGTCCAACAAAAAAAGTCTAGTCTGCAAAGTACAGCTCACAAAAGGGCAATAGAAAAAAGTAAACAACTAAAAGCCACAACCGGCTAGGCGAAAGGACACTAAGGACCTATCCTATTATGTGACCGCCATCCAAACCGGTTGAAAACAGCCTGTGCTACCATCTCCCACTGGTTGCATCCAATATCCAGCTGCTCCCTGGAGGTCGTAGGAGTGAGTAACGACCACGTACAGATCCATGCCATAGCCCTGAAGATAACCTGCAAGAAGTTAATCATAGATAGGCTGTTAAGAATCATATCATTCCTGCAGT
The DNA here is from genome assembly GCF_002162155.2 of Triticum dicoccoides. NCBI lineage: Eukaryota > Viridiplantae > Streptophyta > Magnoliopsida > Poales > Poaceae > Triticum > Triticum dicoccoides. The sequence goes on from NC_041381.1 coordinate 144,132,816, forward strand.
TCCATATAGCCCAAACAAGTGCGCATATTCCAAACCGAATACTAGACGCAATATGAGTAGTCACTCCATTGCCATATCCCAAACAACGCTTCAATGCTATCTGGAGGGATAATGTTAAAGGCTATATGAACAGACCGCCGAAGTAACTTCGCGAGAGGGCAATCAAGAAATAGGTGTTGGATTGTTTCATCGTGAACACAAAAACAACAGCGCGAACTGCCTACCCATCTCCGCTTTAATAAGTTATCTTTGGTAAGGATCACCTGTTTGTGTACAAACCACATAAAAATCTTAATTCGCAAGGGAACCTTAACTCTCCAAATGTGCACCGATTGTGGGATTGGGCCAGAGTTTATGAGATCTAAGTACATCGATTTGACCGTGAACACACCATTACCCGTTAGCTTCCAGTTCAAAGTATCTCCCTGATCTAAGAGTTGAACGACCATCAACCTCCTTACTAAGTGTAACCTGGAGTTCCATAATTCCCCTACTAGAGACCTCCTGAACTGGATATTCAAAGGTACTGTCTGCAAAACCGTTGCTACGTAATCCTCCTTATGTTGAGCAATATGATACAGGGAAGGACATTGGAGAGCTAGCGGTGTGTCGCCTAACCATGTATCCTCCCAAAACCTTGTTGTTATTCCATCCCCAACAATGAATTTCACCCGATGGAAGAAGGTTTCTTTCACTCTCATGAGTCCCTTCCAAAATGGTGAATCATTAGGTCTTACGATAACCCGGGCAAGAGTTTTAGAGTGCAAATATTTATTTCTAAGGATTTGTGCCCACATACCCTCGGATTCCTGTGATAACCTTATAGCCATTTACTCAACAGACATTTATTTTTAACCTCGAGATTCTTGATCCCAAGACTCCCCTGGTCTTTTGGTCGACAAATAATATCCCATCTTGCCAGGCGATACTTTGTCTTAACCTCATCTGACTGCCAGGAGAAATGAGATCGATAGAAGTCTAATCTCTTGCGTACCCCTTTGGGCACCTCAAAAAAAGATAGAAGGAATATTTACATACTCGTGAGTACCAAATTTATCAATACTAGCTGTCCTCCATAAGACATAAGCTTACCCTTCCAGCAGCTTAGTTTCTTCTCTAATCGATCCTCGATACATTTCCATTCTTTATTAGTTAATTTCCCGTGGTGAATTGGAATGCCTAGATAACTGAACGGTAATGATCCCAGTTCACAACCGAACAGGTGCTTGTAGCTGTCTTGGTCATCTTTAGCGCTACCAAAGCAGAACAATTCACTCTTGTGAAAATTGATCTATAGACCAGACATTTGTTCAAATAGGCATAATACTAGCTTCATATTTTTGGCCTTTGCGAGGTCGTGCTCCACGAAGATAATGGTGTCATCCACATATTGTAGGATAGAGACACCCCCATCCACCAAATGGGGAACTAGACCACCTAGCAAGACTTTCTCCTTGGCCCGACCTTATGAGAACTGTCAACATGTCTGTCACGATGTTAAACAGAATCGGAGACATCGGGTCTCCTTGTCTCAGGCCTTTATGCGTTTGAAAATAATGACCAATGTCATCATTCACCTTTATCCCGAGACTACCTTTCTGGACAAAAGAATCCACGTGATTCCTCCATGTCCCATTAAAGCCCTTATTGCGCATGGCTTGCTGTAGAAATGGGCATTTAACCTTGTCATATGCCTTCTCAAAATCCACTTTGAATATTACCCCATCGAGTTTCTTCGAGTGGATTTCATGTAACGTTTCGTGTAAGACAACTACCCCTTCTAGGATGTGTCTTCCAGGCATAAAGGCAGTCTGACTTGGTTGCACAACTGAATGGGCAATCTGTGTCAGTCTATTGGTGTCCACTTTCATAAAGATCTTGAAACTCACATTCAAGAGACATATGGGCCTGAATTTCTCAATGAGAATTGCTTCCTCTTTCTTTGGCAGTGGTGTAATCGTGCCGAAATTTAAATGGGACAGTTGCAGATGCCCATTAAAAAGATCATGAAACATAGGCATAAGATCATCTTTCATGATATGCCAACATTTCTTATAGAATTCTGCCGGAAACCCATCCGTTCCCGGTGCCTTATTCAGTTTCATTTGAGCAATCGCCTCAAAAACCTCCTTCTCAGTAAAAGGTGCAGAAAGAATCTCATTTTCCTCTGACTGCAACTGAGGAATATCCTCAACTACATGCTCATCTAGGGTCACGTTATCCACCGGTGGTCCAAATAGTCGCTTGTAGTAGTTGGATATATATAGTTTCAGATTCTTGTGACCCACAACTGTTCCCTCATCTTGCTCAAGCTGGATAATCTTCTTTCTCCTATGCTTGCCATTCACAATCATATGAAAGAACTGTGTGTCATCCCCTTGGACAACCTTAAGGACCTTAGCGCCTAAGGCCCATTTCATTTCCTCTTCTCTAAGCAAAGCACTCAATTTCAACTCAGCCTCCGACTTAACTGCCTGCTCTGACTTGTCCAGCAGATTCGTTTCTGCTCCCGGATCTAGCGTCTGAATCAGTTGGATAAGCCGTTCCTTCTCTTGTTTATAGATCCCACTCTCATTTCTGGCCCAACCCCTCAAGAACTGTGTCAGGTGTCTAATCTTATTCTGCCAGCGCTCCATGTGGGATCTACCTGCAACAGGTCTAGCACACTCTTTCGCCACCATCTCTATAAAATTCTCTTTTTTAGACCAACTAAGCTCGAAAGAGAAAATATTTTTATTGCCAATATGAGTTGCTTCACCCGAGTCAACTAACAAGGGCGTGTGGTCGGAAATCGCCCTCTGCATTGCGTGCATCGATACCAGTGGGTATTTCTATTCCCATTCCACACTCGCAAGCACCCTGTCTAGCTTCTCGTAAGTAGGAATAGGAAGAGTGTTTGCCCAGGTAAACTATCTACCCATGAGTTCTATCTCCCTACGATTAAGGCTCTCAATGATCGTATTGAACATAAATGACCACAGTCCATCAAAATGATCATTGTTTTTTCTTCCTTCCTCCTAATGATGTTAAAATCACCCCCACTAATATTGGAAAACTCTCATCCCCACAAATCCTAACCAGATCCGCCAAGAAATCCGGTTTAAATTCGGGTTGGGCTGCGTCATAAAACGCCACTAAGGCCCATCAGAAACCATCCAATTTAGATCTAACCCGGAACTTAACCGCATAATCTCCTTGTACCACGTTTAGTACCTCAAGAGTTCCGCACTTCACCCCCAAGAGAATCCCACCAGATCGTCCTCTTGGCGGTAAGCAGTGCCAATCAAAACCAATGCCACCAGTAAGTGAACCGAGGAATTGTGAAGTGAAGTTATCTCTACCAGTTTCAAGAAGTGCGATGGAATCTAGTTTTTCTTCGATGGTTGTTTCAGCCAGGAACCTTTTCTCAGCTAAGCGTGCTAGACCTTTGCTATTCCAAAAGACCCCTTTCATATTTCATCATGGATTTTTTTCTTTAGTTTCACTCTCGCACTTCTACGGAACGCCGGCGTTGGATAAATCTTCCTCTTCCAGGAACTTTTAGGTTTATCTAATGCCGACACCTCCTCTACACAATTTATAGTCTGTTGTATCCCCGCCTACAATGACGGGGGGCCAACTGGTTGCACAGACTCCGCATCTTCTGCGTCTCCTTCGGCATCGGAAGAAGGCATCATTCCATCACAAAAGTTCTCTAGCGTAGAGATACCCAAGTTATTAATATGAGCATCCGACATAGGCTTAACTGCCGCTAACGCGCGGATCAACTCGGAAGCTCTCTCAGCCTATAAGTCCAAAATATCTTAACTGGTTTAGCAATTTCTTTCCCATTAGACCCAAGTGAGACTCCTATGTCATGTGCCTTACTAATGATGTCATGTTCAGAAAAATGCAAAATAGAGCATTGCTTATTAACCGACATACCTGTCTGAGTCTCGACGTCCCTTAGCTTGGCGGCCCTCATAGCACGTCCAAGCTGAAAGTCGTCGGCGTCCGGCTGGTCCTGAACTCGGCTGTTGACACGCCTGCCAGACAGCACCGGGTCCGGATGTCCACCAAACGCGATCACCTCCTCCGTAGTCCAGACCCGTGGTGACTGGACCGTCTCCACGAGGCCTTTAGAACTGGCAAGTACAGGTGAAGGGGAGGAGGGGGGGGTCTGACGCCTCCAGAGCCTCCTCCCATATCTCCCACTGCCTGCAGACCCGCTCCAGCTAACGTCAGAGAATACGGTGTCGGAGAAGAACGCGTGGGTGAATCAAAGAAATTGGGAAGAATTTCACTTCCCTGGCCTCTGCACCAACTAGGGATGCATACAGCCTTATTTAAGCATGAGTACTAAGATTTTTAATCTCGGTTATGCACCCATGCGTGAGTACCAAGAAAGTCTACTCCTCAAGAATAAATAAGGACCTAAATTCGTCTCCGTGAGGATTTGAACCTAGGTGTTGGGTTTGTACATCCAGAATAAGGTGTCGGAGAAGAACGCGTGGGTGAATCAAAAAAATTGGGAAGAATTTCACTTCCCTGGCCTCTGCACCAACTAGGGATGCATACAGCCTTATTTAAGTATGAGTACTAAGATTTTTAATCTCGGTTATGCACCTATGCGTGAGTACCAAGAAAGTCTACTCCTCAAGAATAAATAGGGACATAAATCCGTCTTTGTGAGGATTTGAACCTAGATGTTGGGTTTGTACATCCAAACCCTCCACCAGTTGAGCTAGGCTCACTGGTGTGAAAGCTGCGGGTGAGACCCTGCACAGGTGATGGTGCAGCGCTGCATGAGAAAGTTTGGCTGGTAACCGACGGCCGGCCACGAGGATAGGCAGTAGGCCAGTAGCCACCGGATCGAGATCGCTGGGGTGATGGGCAGACAGTGCGGCAACAAATAGGTCGTGGTCTAGCGGCACGAGCTTCCCCCCTCTCGATCGTCGTCCCGGCTATATATTCGACGGCTCGGCGGGCGCCCCCCACTTCGACCTCCCGCTGCCCATCCCCCACCCGTGCCGCGTCCGTTGGCATCAATGGCGACGCCTCGTTAGGTGGCGCGTCGCTCTTCCTTAACTGCTCCCCCTCACACACGCGCATCGGATTCAGACGGCTCTGCTTCGAGTTGGTGCGCTACTCCTCCACCCCTCCTTCCCTGCAGCTGCAGCTCCGCTCGTGACTCGTGACGGGAAGAGGGAAGATAAAATAATACTCTGCCAACCGCGGCGAGGCGTCGGCCGTGCTACACCTGTCGCCGCAAGAGCTGGGAGATCTCCGTCGTTTATATATCGACACCTGCCGGTGCCGGGGATGTGAGTTTCTTGACGCACGGCCGCCGTGCTCTTCCTTTTCTTCTTGGTTCTTGATTCGCCGGCCATTGCTAGCTTAGCTTAGTCTGGTCTCTGGTGTGCGCGCGGGCGCGGGTACTGACGATGATGTGTGCGTGATGCTGCTGCGCAGGAGTGAGCCGGGCAACGAGCTGGAGGAGCTGCTCTGGGATAACGGACCGGCGCTCCGGCGGGCGGCATCGCCCTTCCCTCCCTTCTCCTGCAGCGCCGCCGGCACTATGAAGGCGCAGGAGCTCGCCAAGCACCCCGCGTCGGCGACGGCGATGGCGCAGGGACATGACGACGACGCCGTGCCGTGGTTGCAACATTACCCCATCATCGGCGTGGACGACGACGGCAGCGGCGGCGACACGGCCCCGCTGCCCCAGGACTACTTCTCCACCTTGTTTCCCGGTTTCTCCGAGCTCCCCGCTGCGGTGGCGAGCAGAGATGCCGGAGCGCCATCGACGTCTCACGCAGCGGTCGTCGTGCCGCCGCTGCCGGAGCCACCTGCGCCCCCCAAGCAGCAGCAGCAGGCGCCTCGATCCACCGGCGAGGGCGTCATGAACTTCTCCTTCTTCTCGAGGCCCCTGCAGCGCTCGCTGCCGCAGGCCAGCACGAGAACGTCTGCCGCGGGGAGCAAGTCCGTCGAGTCGACGCTGCTGCAGACCAACAGGCTAAGAAGCACCCCGCTGTTCTCGGAGCAGAGGACGGCGTGGCTGCAGCCGCCCAAGGAGTCGCCCGCCGCGGTATCCGCATCCCGTCCTCCGGCACCGCCGGTGCCTGTCCGGCATGCTGCAGAACCGGCTGCGGCGTTACCCCAGAGACTGCAACCGGAAGCGAGGGCTGCGGCGTTACCACCGAGATTGCAACCGGAAGTGAGGGCTGCGGCGTTACCCCAGAGATTACAATCGGAGGCGAGGGCTTCCGAGATGCCACCGCCGCCCGCAACAGCGACGACCTCGTCTGTCTGCTCCGACAACGGTGAGCGGAGCCAGCTGAAGAGGAGCAGCCACCAGACTCTGGAGTGGTCCGTCAGTCAGGACGACGAGGTAAAGCGCTGGACACATGGTTAACACCACGAACGCAGTATTGTGCTTCTTGTTTCATCAAAATCTCAAACGCAATCTGCCTGCAGGATCTCGACGACGAGGCCGGCGGGCTGAGAAGGTCGGCGGCGAGGAGCACCAAGCGCGGCCGCACCGCGGAAGTGCACAACATGTCGGAGAGGGTATGTACTAGTAGCGATCCCGAATGCACAAAATAAATAAATGTACACAGTACACCGAAGTGGCATTCTTCCGGTTGCTAAATTGGTATTCCTTCTTGGAAGATAGCTAAATTGGTGTATGAAATTGCTATGCAGAGGAGAAGGGATCGAATCAACGAGAAGATGCGCGCCCTGCAAGAACTCATCCCCAACTGCAACAAGGTACACGACACACCCAACCCTCGCAAGAAAACTCGAAAAATCTTTGACAATGAGCACAGCGTGACATCCAATGTTTGTGGTGATGAAGATTGACAAGGCGTCGATGCTGGAGGAGGCCATCGAGTACCTCAAGACCCTGCAGCTCCAGGTCCAGATGATGTCGACGATGGGGACGGCCGGGCTGTGCATGCCGCCGATGATGGCAATGCAGCACATGCAGATGCCGCCCATGGCGCACTTCCACCACCACCACCTCGGCGCCATGGGGTTCGGCATGGGCCCCTTCGACCCGCGCCTCGTCGCCGCCGCCGGCGCCGCGCAGTTCCCTTACCCGATGATGCCCGGCGCGCCCATTTTCGGCGGCCACGCGATGCCTCCCCCGCCACCGTTCCACCAGGCGGCGGTGGCGGGCGCTCACATGGCTCCCGGCCCCGTCACCAACGATGCCGCCACCGCAGCGCAGGCCGAGCACGAGCAGACACCGGGCGACCATCCGCAGGTCCCACGAACAATGTAAACTAGCTCCAACAGCGGCGGAGGTCGACCTGGCTCTGTAGCAGGCTAGGGGCGCACGCAGCAAGGCTCGGTAACTCCGAGCAGGGCTGCGGCAAAACGTAGCTGTAAAATCTTTGTGAAACTGTAAAATGGTTCACTGCTCCGGCATCTTCTCCGTGTCAGAGGATAGGCCGGGTACAGTGTCTGCTGGAGAGGATCAATGGATCAGGATCGCTTCTGCTTCCCGCTGCAGTACACAATCCTGACATGTCCTACCACCATTTTTAAAGCTCTGTCCGCCGCTCATGATGCTCATCATGCTGCGGGCAGGAGTCAATCTGAAGTACAGCGAGCACTGTTCGTGCACATGCATCATGGCGCCGGTGGCAGCTTGAGCTGGCACGAGCTCGGGCAGTCCATGCCTTATCATCAGCCGCTTGTGGTGGCGTAGTCGGTCGGGGCCAACATGCTTCGATCACATCGCCCGCACGATGTTGCCCAACCGGGGAGCAGAGCAAGCCGCGCAAAGGGTTTGGATCAAGCCAACTGAAAACGTGAGAATAGAAAAAACACAAGATTAACATGACATGTTCATCTCAATCCTATCCTATAGGATTTGGCTTGTTTGATTGCATCGTAGAAGAAATGAAAGGATCCTTTTAAAGAAGTTTGAGTGAAGGTTAGAAATTGAGTCAAAACCATAGGTGCATGACCTTGGCGAGAAAAGTCAGTTTGGTGTTAAAACTTGTGGCATACATAGAACCGGTGATAGAATTTGGTTTGGACATACATCTACGGTGTTAACTACGCTGGCGCTTGCCAGCATGGCGCGGCACGTGACCTGGTTTTCTTTTTTTGCAAAAATCCTCCTAGACTTCTATTTTTTGTCACGAAAAAGCCGCTTGAAGTTTTTCCTTACAAAAATGGAAGGTGTCCATTGGGCCCCACCTGTCAGGATACATTATTACAAGAAAATAATATGCAAAGTATTGCGTCGCTCGGTTCTAACAGAAGACCTGCAAGACTACAGCCGGCCGGCGAGCAGATCAAGTACCATTTTGATGCACGCACATAAGTCTTGAATGGGCTGCTGTCATGGCGGCCCATTTTTCACATGTTAGCTATTTTCCCTTACTTAGAAATATTTAAATTATAAATAATATCACTACAAAATAAATAAATCATTTAAAATAATGTTCATGTAATTATAAAGAATATACTCCCTCCGTTTTTATTTAGTTCGCATATTAGCTTTGGTCAAAGTCAAGCTTTACAAACTTTGATCAAGTTTATAAACAAAAATATTAAGATATACAATAACAAATCAACAACATTAGATTTATTATTGAATGTACTTTCACATCATATAGATTTATTATGATAAATGTCTATATTGTTTTCTACAAACTTGATCAAACTTTATGAAGTTTGACTTCAGTCAACTCTAATATGCATGGTAAATAAAAACGGAGGGAGTACTTATTTAAACTAATGTTTATACAATTCTAAAAAATTTTCTTATTTAAAATACTGTTTACATAATTCAAAAGAAAATACACATGACTATTTAAAAATGTTTACATAACCAAAATAATATTATTCATTGAATTACATAAATATTATTAATGTATTCAGAAAAATATTCATGTATTTTTAGGCTATATTCATGTATTCCTTTAAGAGAAATATTATTATTCAAAATAATGTTACATAATTGTAAAAATTATTAATGTATAATTTGAAAAACAAAATTTAAATAATAAATATAAAATAGTATTTTTTTTAATTAAAAAACTATTGTATGAAAAATAGGCCGCGGTGCAGCTCAGTTAAGCCACATGTGCGTGATGGACATCACGTAAAGACTTTATTTTTTAGGGGAACAACACGTAAGAGTTGGTGTGATGGCTAGCGTGGCCATCTTTAAACGATTAGTTCGCGTGTATTAATGTCTCTTCGTATTGTTTCCTGACGGGTGGGTCCCAAGGGTCATAGAGACACGTCTGAGGGGATTTTTTTAAAAAACAAAAAGATTCAAGTGGCTTTTTAGTAACAAAATAATAATTTTAAGGTGTTTTCTGCCCAAAAAAGGCCACACGCCCTCGTCCCTGCCCCAGTCATTGTTGGGTGGGGCCCGCGTGCCATATCAACACCTTGTACGTATACAAACGTGATGAACACCGTAGATGCACGTCCAAGCCAAGTTTTGTTACTGGTTCAATGTATACCGCAAGTTTTAGTACCAAACTGACTTTTCTCGTCAAGTTCAGGCACCTGTGGTGTAATTGACTTATAAATTATATGTGAAATAGTACAAAGAAATCGTTAGGAAAATTTCCTATAATATTTAATCTTATGAATCAAATAATCAACATAGAAAAAATTCTGAAGGATTCTAATCCTTCAAAGTCTCTACGAAAATCCTTTGAATCAAAGGAGCCCTAAGGCTTTTGCTCCATTGGCGCTGCTTCTATGGGCGTAGCGTACAACAAAGCCTCAAGAATTTTGAAGGGGCATGCAGGTCGGTGTCGTGATCTGAAAACTCACAGCTCATTAGGTAGAAATTGCCTGGAAACATACGGAAATTGAGAACTCTCTCAATACCAGACAATATACATGTTTATCTTGTATTACTACTTTCGGGGCACACAGGTAGGTGTCATGATCTAGAAACTCGTGTCTCGTTAGGTAGAAATTTCCTAAAAATGTATGGAAATTGAAAACTCTTTCAATATTAGACAATATACATGTTTATCTTGTATTATTACTTCAACCGTTCTTCTACGTCCATTTCATATACATCTCATCTATGCTCATTTTTTTGAAAGAATGAGCCTTCTCGTTGATTTCCATTAAAAAACCACCATAAAACTTCATAGTGTCCGAAACACAAAAGGAAAGCAAAAAAGCATACAGCCAACCATGTATCATCGAGGGAAAGGCACACCTCCCCTCCCCTTCCCTCCATAAGACACCCCCCCCC
>NC_041381.1:144143277-144183511 GCF_002162155.2 Triticum dicoccoides
CCCCCAAGATGCCACAAATGACGAAGCAGCGTAGAAAATAAGGTACCCTGGGAGGATGAGACAAACACAAGCATCGACATAACTTAGAACAGTTCCGGCTACCCCGTCATTACGTCTTCTGCTCCGCACATTTGTATTGCTATCAATCAAAAGAGTGGAACAAAAAGGAAACCAGTTGGAGAAGAACATGTTCACTCCATCTCCAGCCTATGCCAATTCTTCTACTAAGCGGATCCACCCACGACTTCGAGCATAAATTTCCTCAAGCACCTCTTAATCCTTCCCACACCCTCCTCAATTCTTCTTTCGTCTAGGGGCTACTGCAAGATCCTCCATGCATTAAGATAATATCACAATCTATAAATCAAATATGCATGATCATCTAATTTTTTTATCAAAGCATGCTCTATTTTCTAGTTTTCCAGATGGTCCAGCACAAAGTAATCCCACCACACAACACAACTTTTCTCTGTTCTATGGGAAAGCTCTTAATACAAGCCCACACCAGGTCATTTAGGTTGGTTGGTGTTATTGGCAACGCAATAGCACATGCCAAAACTTGCCATATCACTCCCGTCAAAGCACAATCAAAGAATAAATGACTGATGCTCTCTTTGGCACCACAAAAATGGCACTCTGTATCTCCTACCCATGCCTTTCTCAAAAGATTATCCTTGGTCAGTATGCTATTCTTAAGCAGTAACCATAGGAAGATCATAATTTGTGAGGGATTTTAAGCTTCCATAAAGATATGTACCCCACCAATCTATCAGTATTGAGTAAGCGATAAAAATCTCTCACAACAAAATTGTTTTTATTGTTTAAATGCCATCTCATTCCGTCTTGATCCTCTCTTATTTCTACCTCTCTATAACGCCCCGGATACAACTTTCCATATTCATAACTCCAACTCTTGCCTTTTCTGGAGATGCGATATGATATTTCCTTCGTGATTGGGTTTTATCTGTTGTTTTGCATTTTGTTCTTGTTATGCATCTCATCTCATGGCATCATTCGCATTGCATCGGCATCATTTTCATAAAACTTGCATCCGCTCGTAGTTGCCGCTCCTCGCTTCTCTCTGTTGCGGTTGTTGAACGTTCTGAGACCGACCGGGTTTTCGATTCCCTCTTGTCTGACCGATTGACCCTCTCTACGCTTTACTCAGACCCCTCGCGTGCGCGTCCGAAACTCCCCCAAACTCGAACCTGGATGTCGTGACCGTTGGATCCAGATCATCCCCCAACATCTATAAAACATCTACGTTTTGTTAATTGGGCTCCCTAACTATTTTATTCGCGACCGTCCGATTACGATCGTAGGGATGAGATAGCCCCTAACCTAATCCACCTAATGTGTATATATATTGTCCAACCCTAAATCTCAAGGGAGCTGTCCCATCCTCCCAGCCGCCGCCGCCGCACCCATTTCCCACCTCGGGATCCTCTCATTCCCCCTGCAACAACCATCAGCCACACCCAGATCCAATCCATCCATCCCATCGACCCATCTCGAGTCAACGACCGCCGACGCTCAAATCCCGCAGGAGCCCGAGCTCCACCTCCTCGCCCCCATCCCCGTCTCCTGGATCCCAGCGTGCCCGAGCTCTCTGCTGCTCCTTGCTGTTGGGTTTCGTAGTAATTTCAAAAAATTTCCTACGTGCACACAGGATCATGTGATGCATAGCAACGAGAGGAGAGTGTTGTCTACGTACCCAACGCAGACCGACTGCGGAAGCGATGACACGACGTAGAGGAAGTAGTCGTACGTCTTCACGATCCAATCGATCAAGCACCGAAACTACGGCACCTCCAAGTTCGAGCACACGTTCAGCTCGATGACGATCCCCGGACTCCGATCCAGCAAAGTGTCGGGGAAGAGTTTCGTCAGCACGACGGCGTGGTGACGATCTTGATGAACTACAGCAGCAGGGCTTCGCCTAAACTCCGCTACAGTATTATCGAGGAATATGGTGGCAGGGGGCACCGCACACGGCTAAGGAATCGATCACGTGGATCAACTTGTGTCAACTTGTGTGTTTAGAGGTGCCCCTGCCTCCGTATATAAAGGAGCCAAGGGGGGGAGGAGGCGCCGGCCAGGAGGAGGTGGCGCAGGAGGAGTCCTACTCCTACCGGGAGTAGGACTCCCCCCCCCCCAATCCTATTCCAACTAGGATTCCCAAGGGGGAAAGAGGGAGAGGGGTGGCCGGCCACCTCTCCTAGTCCTAATAGGACTAGGGGAAGGGGGGAGGCGCGCAGCCCCCTTGGGCTGCCCCTTTCTCCTTTCCACTAAGGCCCATGATGGCCCATATGGCTCCCGGGGGGTTCTGGTAACCTCCCGGTAACCCGGTAAAATCCCGATTTCACCCGGAACACTTCCGATGTCCAAACATAGACTTCCAATATATCAATCTTTATGTCTCGACCATTTCGAGACTCCTCGTCATGTCCGTGATCACATCCGGGACTCCGAACAACCTTCGGTACATCAAAATGCATAAACTCATAATATAACTGTCATCGTAACCTTAAGCGTGCGGACCCTACGGGTTCGAGAACAATGTAGACATGACCGAGACACGTCTCCGGTCAATAACCAATAGCGGGACCTGGATGCCCATATTGGATCCTACATATTCTACGAAGATCTTTATCGGTCAGACCGCATAACAACATACATTGTTCCCTTTGTCATCGGTATGTTACTTGCCCGAGATTCGATCGTCGGTATCCAATACCTAGTTCAATCTCGTTACCGGAAAGTCTCTTTACTCGTTCTGTAATACATCATCTCACAACTAACATATTAGTTGTAATGCTTGCAAGGCTTATGTGATGTGTATTACCGAGAGGGCCCAGAGATACCTCTCCGACAATCGGAGTGACAAATCCTAATCTCGAAATACGCCAACCCAACATCGACCATTGGAGACACCTGTAGTACTCCTTTATAATCACCCAGTTACGTTGTGACGTTTGGTAGTACCCAAAGTGTTCCTCCGGTAAACGGGAGTTGCATAATCTCATAGTCATAGGAACATGTATAAGTCATGAAGAAAGCAATAGCAACATACTAAACGATCGGGTGCTAAGCTAATGGAATGGGTCATGTCAATCAGATCATTCTACTAATGATGTGACCTCGTTAATCAAATAACAACTCATTGTTCATGGTCAGGAAACATAACCATCTTTGATTAACGAGCTAGTCAAGTAGAGGCATACTAGTGACACTCTGTTTGTCTATGTATTCACACATGTATTATGTTTCCGGTTAATACAATTCTAGCATGAATAATAAACATTTATCATGATATAAGGAAATAAATAATAACTTTATTATTGCCTCTAGGGCATATTTCCTTCAGTCTCCCACTTGCACTAGAGTCAATAATCTAGTTCACATCGCCATGTGATTTAACAGCAATAGTTCACATCACCATGTGATTAACACCCAAAGGGTTTACTAGATTCAGTAATCTAGTTCACATCGCTATGTGATTAACACCCAAGGAGTACTAAGGTGTGATCATGTTTTGCTTGTGAGAGAATCTTAGTCAACGGGTCTGCCACATTCAGATCCTCATGTATTTTGCAAATTTCTATGTCAACAATGCTCTGCATGGAGCTACTCTAGCTAATTGCTCCCACTTTCAATATGTATCTAGATCGAGACTTAGAGTCATCTAGATTAGTGTCAAACTTGCATCGGCGTAACCCTTTACGACGAACCTTTTTCCATAATCGAGAAACATATCCTTATTCCACTAAGGACAATTTTGACCGCTCTCCAGTGATCTACTCCTAGATCACTATTGTACTCCCTTGCCAAACTCAGTGGTATGGCATACAATAGATCTGGTATACAGCATGGCATACTTTATAGAACCTATGACTGAGGCATAGGGAATGACTTTCATTCTCTTTCTATTTTCTGCCGTGGTCGGGCTTTGAGTCTTACTCAACTTCACACCTTGTAACACAGGCAAGAACCCTTTCTTTGCTTGATCCATTTTGAACTTCTTCAAAATTTTGTCAAGGTATGTGCTTTGTGAAAGTCCAATTAAGCGTTTTGATCTATCTCTATAGATCTTAATGCCTAATATGTAAGCAGCTTCACCGAGGTCTTTCATTGAAAAACTTTTATTCAAGTATCCCTTTATGCTATCCAGAAATTCTATATCATTTCCAATCAGTAATATGTCATCCACATATAATATCAGAAATGCTACAGAGCTCCCACTCACTTTCTTGTAAATACAGGCTTCTCCGAAAGTCTGTATAAAACCAAATGCTTTGATCACACTATCAAAACGTTTATTCCAACTCCGAGAGGCTTGCACCAGTCCATAAATGGATCGCTGGAGCTTGCACACTTTGTTAGCTCCCTTTGGATCGACAAAACCTTCTGGTAGCATCATATACAACTCTTCTTCCAGAAATCCATTCAGGAATGCAGTTTTGACATCCATTTGCCAAATTTCATAATCATAAAATGCGGCAATTGCTAACATGATTCGGACGGACTTAAGCATCGCTACGGGTGAGAAGGTCTCATCGTAGTCAATTCCTTGAACTTGCCGAAAACCTTTTGCGACAAGTCGAGCTTTGTAGACAGTAACATTACCATCAGCGTCAGTCTTCTTCTTAAAAATCCATTTATTCTCAATTGCTTGTCGATCATCGGGCAAGTCAACCAAAGTCCATACTTTGTTCTCATACATGGATCCCATCTCAGATTTCATGGCTTCAAGCCACTTTACGGAATCTGGGCTCACCATCGCTTCTTCATAGTTCGTAGGTTCATCATGATCTAGTAGCATGACCTCCAGAACAGGATTACCGTACCACTCTGGTGCGGATCTTACTCTGGTTGATCTACGCGGTTCAGTAATATCTTGATCTGAAGTTTCATGATCATTATCATTGGCTTCCTCACTAACTGGTGTAGGTGTCACTGAAACAGTTTTCTGTGATGAACTACTTTCCAGTAAGGGAGCAGGTACAGTTACCTCGTCAAGTTCTACTTTCCTCCCACTCACTTCTTTCGAGAGAAACTCCTTCTCTAGAAATGATCCATTCTTAGCAACGAATGTTTTGCCTTCGGATCTGTGATAGAAGGTGTACCCAACAGTTTCCTTTGGGTATCCTATGAAGACACATTTCTCCGATTTGGGTTCGAGCTTATCAGGTTGAAGCTTTTTCACATAAGCATCGCAGCCCCAAACTTTAAGAAACGACAACTTTGGTTTCTTGCCAAACCACAGTTCATAAGGCGTCGTCTCAACGGATTTTGATGGTGCCCTATTTAACGTGAATGCGACCGTCTCTAAAGCATATCCCCAAAATGATAGCGGTAAATCAGTAAGAGACATCATAGATCGCACCATATCTAGTAAAGTACGATTACGACGTTCGGACACACCATTACGCTGTGGTGTTCCGGGTGGCGTGAGTTGCGAAACTATTCCACAGTTTTTCAAATGTACACCAAACTCGTAACTCAAATATTCTCCTCCACGATCAGATCGTAGAAACTTTATTTTCTTGTTATGATGATTTTCAACTTCACTCTGAAATTCTTTGAACTTTTCAAATGTTTCAGACTTATGTTTCATTAAGTAAATATACCCATATCTGCTTAAATCATCTGTGAAGGTGAGAAAATAACGATATCCGCCACGAGCCTCAATATTCATCGGGCCACATACATCGGTATGTATGATTTCCAACAAATCTGTTGCTCTCTCCATAGTACCGGAGAACGGTGTTTTAGTCATCTTGCCCAAGAGGCACGGTTCGCAAGTACCAAGTGATTCGTAATCAAGTGGTTCCAAAAGTCCATCGGTATGGAGTTTCTTCATGTGCTTTATACCGATATGACCTAAACGACAGTGCCACAAATAAGTTGCACTTTCATTATCAACTCTGCATCTTTTGGCTTCAACATTATGAATATGTGTATTACTACTATCGAGATTCAATAAAAATAGACCACTCTTCAAGGGTGCATGACCATAAAAGATATTACTCATATAAATAGAACAACCATTATTCTCTGATTTAAATGAATAACCGTCTCGCATTAAACAAGATCCAGATATAATGTTCATGCTCAACGCTGGCACCAAATAACAATTACTTAGGTCTAATATTAATCCCGAAGGTAGATGTAGAGGTAGCGTGCCGACTGCGATCACATCGACTTTGGAACCGTTTCCCACGCGCATCGTCACCTCGTCCTTTGCCAGTGCCCGCTTATTCTGTAGTCCCTGTTTCGAGTTGCAAATATTAGCAACAGAACCAGTATCAAATACCCAGGTGCTACTGCGAGCTCTAGTAAGGTACACATCAATAACATGTATATCACATATACCTTTGTTCACCTTGCCATCCTTCTTATCCGCCAAATACTTGGAGCAGTTCCGCTTCCAGTGACCAGTCTGCTTGCAGTAGAAGCACTCAGTTTCAGGCTTAGGTCCAGACTTAGGTTTCTTCTCTTGAGCAGCAACTTGCTTGCCGTTCTTCTTGAAGTTCCCCTTTTTCTTCCCTTTGCCCTTTTTCTTGAAACTAGTGGTCTTGTTAACCATCAACACTTGATGCTCCTTCTTGATTTCTACCTCCGCAGCTTTCAGCATTGCGAAGAGCTCGGGAATAGTCTTGTTCATCCCTTGCATATTATAGTTCATTACGAAGCTCTTGTAGCTTGGTGGCAGTGATTGGAGAATTCTGTCGATGACGCAATCATCCAGAAGATTAACTCCCAATTGAATCAAGTGATTATTATACCCAGACATTTTGAGTATATGCTCACTGACAGAACTGTTCTCCTCCATCTTGCAGCTATAGAACTTATTGGAGACTTCATATCTCTCAATCCGGGCATTTGCTTGAAATATTAACTTCAACTCCTGGAACATCTCATATGCTCCATGACGTTCAAAACGTCGTTGAAGTCCCGATTCTAAGCCGTAAAGCATGGCACACTGAACTATCGAGTAGTCATCAGCTTTGCTCTGCCAGACGTTCATAACATCTGGCGTTGCTCCAGCAGCAGGCCTGGCACCCAGCGGTGCTTCCAGGACGTAATTCTTCTGTGCAGCAATGAGGATAATCCTCAAGTTACGGACCCAGTCCGTGTAATTGCTACCATCATCTTTCAACTTTGCTTTCTCAAGGAACGCATTAAAATTTAATGGAACAACAGCACGAGCCATCTATCAACATAAACAAGCAAGATACTATCAGGTACTAAGTTCATGATAAATTTAAGTTCAATTAATCATATTACTTAAGAACTCCCACTTAGATAGACATCCCTCTAATCCTCTAAGTGATTACGTGATCCAAATCAACTAAACCATAACCGATCTTCACGTGAGATGGAGTAGTTTTCAATGGTGAACATCGTTATGTTGATCATATCTACTATATGATTCACGCTCGACCTTTCGGTCTCCGTGTTCCGAGGCCATATCTGCATATGCTAGGCTCGTCAAGTTTAACCTGAGTATTCTGCGTGTGCAAAAACTGGCTTGCACCCGTTGTAGATGGACGTAGAGCTTATCACACCCGATCATCACGTGGTGTCTGGGCACGACGAACTTTGGCAACGGTGCATACTCAGGGAGAACACTTCTTGATAATTTAATGAGAGATCATCTTATAATGCTACCGTCAATCAAAGCAAGATAAGATGCAAAAAAAAGATAAACATCACATGCAATCAATATAAGTGATATGATATGGCCATCATCATCTCGTGCTTGTGATCTCCATCTCCGAAGCACCGTCATGATCACCATCGTCACCGGCGCGACACCTTGATCTCCATCGTAGCATCGTTGTCGTCTCGCCAATCTTATGCTTTCACGACTATCACTACCGTTTAGTAATAAAGTTAAGCATTACATCGCGATTGCATTGCATACAATAAAGCGACAACCATATGGCTCCTGCCAGTTGCCGATAACTTGGTTACAAAACATGATCATCTCTTACAATAAAATTCAGCATCATGCCTTGACCATATCACATCACAACATGCCCTGCAAAAACAAGTTAGACGTCCTCTACTTTGTTGTTGCAATTTTTTACGTGGCTGCTACGGGCTTAAGTAAGAACCAATCTCACCTACGCATCAAAACCACAACGATAGTTTGTCAAATAGACTCCGTTTTAACCTTCGCAAGGACCGGGCGTAGCCATACTTGGTTCAACTAAAGTTGGAGAGACAGTCGCCCGCAAGCCATCTCTGTGCAAAGCACGTCGAGGGAACCGGTCTCGCGTAAGCGTACGCGTAAGGTTGGTCTGGGTCGTCTCGTCCAACAATACCGCCGAACCAAAATATGACATGCTGGTAGGCAGTATGACTTGTATCGTCCACAACTCACTTGTGTTCTACTCGTGCATATAACATCAACGTCAATAACCAGGCTCTGATACCACTGTTGGGTTTCGTAGTAATTTCAAAAATTTTCCTACGTGCACACAGGATCATGTGATGCATAGCAACGAGAGGAGAGTGTTGTCTACGTACCCAACGCAGACCGACTGCGGAAGCGATGACACGACGTAGAGGAAGTAGTCGTACGTCTTCACGATCCAACCGATCAAGCACCGAAACTACGGCACCTCCGAGTTCGAGCACACGTTCAGCTCGATGACGATCCCCGGACTCCGATCCAGCAAAGTGTCGGGGAAGAGTTTCGTCAGCACGACGGCGTGGTGACGATCTTGATGAACTACAGCAGCAGGGCTTCGCCTAAACTCCGCTACAGTATTATCGAGGAATATGGTGGCAGGGGGCACCGCACACGGCTAAGGAATCGATCACGTGGATCAACTTGTGTCAACTTGTGTGTTTAGAGGTGCCCCTGCCTCCGTATATAAAGGATGGAGGAGGAGGAGGCCGGCCAAGGCAAAGGTGCGGCCAGGATAGGGAGTCCTACTAGGATTCCAAGTCCTAGTAGGAGTCCACCAATAGGGGAGGAAGGGAGAAGGAATAGGAGGAGAAGGAGAGGTGGCCGGCCCCCTTTTCCCTAGTCCAATTCGGACCAAAGGGGAGGGGGGGCGCAGCAGCCTTTTTCCTCTTCCCACTAAAGCCCATCAAGGCCCATTACTTCTCCCGTAACTACCCGGTACTCCGAAAAATACCCGAATCACTCGGAACCTTTCCGATGTCCGAATATAGTCGTCCAATATATCGATCTTTACGTCTCGACCATTTCGAGACTCCTCGTCATGTCCCCGATCTCATCCGGGACTCCGAACTCCTTCGGTACATCAAAATGCATAAACTCATAATATAACTGTCATCGTAACCTTAAGCGTGCGGACCCTACGGGTTCGAGAACAATGTAGACATGACCGAGACATGTCTCCGGTCAATAACCAATAGCGGGACCTGGATGCCCATATTGGCTCCTACATATTCTACGAAGATCTTTATCGGTCAGACCTCATAACAACATACGTTGTTCCCTTTGTCATCGGTATGTTACTTGCCCGAGATTTGATCGTCGGTATCCAATACCTAGTTCAATCTCGTTACCGGCAAGTCTCTTTACTCGTTCCGTAATACATCATCTCACAACTAACATATTAGTTGCAGTGCTTGCAAGGCTTATGTGATGTGCATTACCGAGAGGGCCCAGAGATACCTCTCCGACAATCGGAGTGACAAATCCTAATCTCGAAATACGCCAACCCAACATCGACCATTGGAGACACCTGTAGTACTCCTTTATAATCACCCATTTACGTTGTGACGTTTGGTAGTACCCAAAGTGTTCCTCCGGTAAACGGGAGTTGCATAATCTCATAGTCATAGGAACATGTATAAGTCATGAAGAAAGCAATAGCAACATACTAAACGATCGGGTGCTAAGCTAATGGAATGGGTCATGTCAATCAGATCATTCTACTAATGATGTGACCTCGTTAATCAAATAACAACTCATTGTTCATGGTTAGGAAACATAACCATCTTTGATTAACGAGCTAGTCAAGTAGAGGCATACTAGTGACACTCTGTTTGTCTATGTATTCACACATGTATTATGTTTCCGGTAAATACAATTCTAGCATGAATAATAAACATTTATCATGATTATAAGGAAATAAATAATAACTTTATTATTGCCTCTAGGGCATATTTCCTTCACTTGCGCCAACCACCACCGGAGCGCAGCCGCCCTTCCGCCGCCGTCGAGCGCCGGCTGTGCCCGACCTCGACCTCCAGGCCGCCCGCGCCTCAGCTTCAAGGACCTCCTCATCCCCAACCAAGAGCGCCATCCGGTCCCAAGCACCACACCATGGCCCCGCCGTCAAGGCTGCTCGCGTCCCCTCTGTCCCGTCGCCTGGATCGAGCGCCGCAAGTTCCCTGTCTCCAGCGCCGCCGCACCTTGGAGCAGACTTGGTGGCATCGTCCTCCTCTGAATCTCGCTGTCTTCTCTCTGCTCTCTGGCTCACTTCATCTCTCTTCCTTTGTGGTTCTATAGAGACCTCCCCATGGATCCTCGTGGCCGAGCTCTCCCCGTCGCCAGTTGCCTCGCCGACCCGCCGCTTCTCGCGCCTACCGACCCCACCATCTCGCCTTCGTCCGCTGCCATCCTCTTCCTGGAGGTCCGTCGTCGCGCCCTTGTTTTGCCCGAGCGAGACGAGCAGCGCTCAACCCCGCGTTGACCACGCCCCCCGCTTCGATCTGCGCCAGGCCCAGCGCGCCTCAGCCGCATCCACCAACCGGGCCTTGGCCCATGGGTGAGCTGCCCCCCCCCCCTCCTGTTGGGCCCGTGATTCAGATTCGGCCCGACTAATGTTTTTTCCCGTGCTGCGATTTTAACATTATCCAGTGTATTACATTTTTGCAGAAAACCCCTCATACATCATGCATATAGTAACTCTTTAACAGTGCATCATATGTAAAAACTTCATATATGTAAAATGCTTAGAATTTTGTGTAGATTAATAATTTGCCACTTTCATCCATGTTAAATATGTTTAAATTGTTGTTTGCATTAATTTGCTAAAATGCCATGTTAAAATGATTTATTTCATAACTAAATAACCGTAGCTCCATTTTAAATAAACTTTATATGTAAATGGGGTGGAAAAATGCCTAGTTTAACATGGTGCACTTTATTTTTCCTGTTTAATAACAATAAAATATGTTTTAGGACAGAACAGTACCGAATCTAAAATATGCATTTTCCGGAATTGTTGTTTGTTATTCCAGCCTCATTTAAACTTGCCTAGATAGGTAGTTTTATTATGCTTCACCCATTGCCATGTTTAATAACATTTAATATTGTTGGGTACAAAACCGAGAGAGAACTAAATAATTGATGTGGTGTTTTGTCAATATGCAACTCGTTGCATATTGAGCTCCACTTAAATTGTAGTGTTGTTTGTTGCACTTTGCCATGCCATGCCTCATTAAACCGGACATGCATCATACTTGTTTGTGCATCATGCCATGATTATGCTTGTGTGTTTACCATATTGTTTTCTTCTTTCTGGTTTGCTTCTCTCGTTAGCTTCGGTTTCGTTCCGGAGTTGTGAGGATTCGTTCGACTACGTCCGTTCATCTTCTTCATGGACTCGTTCTTCTTCCCAGTGGTATTTCAGGCAAGATGACCGCTACCCTGGATCTCACTACTATCATTGCTATGCTAGTTGCTTCGTTCTATCGCTTTGCTGCGCTACCTATCATTTGCTCTTCAAGCCTCCCAATTGCCATGTCAGCCTCTAACCTTTTCACCCTTCCTAGCAAACCATTGCTTGGCTATGTTACCGCTTTTTCTCAGCCCCTCTTATAGCATTGCTAGTTGCTGGTGAAGTTGAAGATTGCTCCATGGTGGACAAGATTATGTTGGGATATCACAATATCTCTTATTTTATTAATGCATATATATACTTGGTAAAGGGTGGAAGACTCGGCCTTATGCCTGGTGTTTTGTTCCACTCTTGCCGCCCTAGTTTCCGTCATACCGGTGTTATGTTCCCGGATTTTGCATTCCTAACGCGGTTGGGTGATTTATGGGACCCCCTTGACAGTTTGCTTTGAATAAAACTCCTCCAGCAAGGCCCAACTTTGGTTTTACCATTTGCCTCACCTAGCCCTTTTTTCCTTGGGTTTCCGGAGCCCGAGGGTCATCTTTATTTTAGCCCCCCCGGGCCAATGCTTGTCTAAGTGTTGGTCCAAACCGAGCGATGTCCGGCGCCCCCTGGGCAATCAGGGTCTATACCAACCCAACGTCTGGCTCATCCGGTGTGCCCCGAGAACGAGATATGTGCAGCTCCTATCGGGATTTGTCGGCACAGCGGGCGGCTTTGCTGGTCTTGTTTTACCATTGTCGAAATGTCTTGTAAACCGGGATTCCGAGTCTGATCGGGTCTTCCTGGGAGAAGGTATATCCTTCGTTGATCGCGAGAGCTTATCATGGGCTAAGTTGGGACACCCCTGCAAGGTTTAAACTTTTGAAAGTCGTGCCTACCGTTATAGGCAGATGGGAATTTGTTAATGTCCGGTTGTAGATAACTTGACACCAGATTCGAATTAAAACGCATCAACCGTGTGTGTAGCTGTGATGGTCTCTTTTCGGTGGAGTCCGGGAAGTGAACGCGGTTTTGGGTTATGTTTGACGTAAGTAGGAGTTCAGGATCACTTCTTGATCATTGCTAGCTTCACGACCATTCCTTTTGCTCTCTTCTCGCTCTTATTTGCGTATGTTAGCCACCATATATGCTTAGTCGCTGCTGCAACCTCACCACTTTCCCCTTCCTTTCCCTTTAAGCTTTGCTAGTCTTGATACCCATGGTAATGGGATTGCTGAGTCCTCGTGGCTCACAGATTACTACAACAATAGTTGCAGGTATAGGTTATGCGATGAACATGACGCGAGAGCGATGCTTGCTTGTTTTGGAGTTCTTCTTCTGCTTCTTCTTCGATCAGGGGATAGGTTCCAGGTCGGCAGCCTGGGCTAGCAGGGTGGATGTCGTTTGAGTTTCTGTTTGTGTTTCATCCGTAGTCGGATGATGCTATTATGTATTGTGATGTTGTATTCGTGTGGCATTGTATGCCTTATGTATGTATCCATATCTATGATGTAATGTTGATGCAATGATATCCACCTTGCAAAAGCGTTTCAATATGCGGTTCTATCCTTGATGGGACCTTTGAGTCTCTTTAGGATAGTATCGCATATTGGGCGTGACAAGTTGGTATCAGAGCCTCGACCGACCATAGGAGCCCCCTTGTTTGTTGGCCGTGTTGAGTCTAGAAAAAAACTATTTTGAGTCTTAGGATTATATATATCGGAGAGTAGGATTCTTTTTACTTCTCAGCCCCCTTCGTCGCTCTGGTGAGGTCTCCTGACGTAGATGTTTTGACTTTCCTCTCCTCAAATTTCACTAAATTTTTTTTAGGATCATGCGGGTATCTTGGAATCGTTCCGATGGTTTTGTGACGAGAACATCGTTCTTGGTGCCTCCTGTCTTTTATGTGGCAGTGACCCGGGGAGTTGAGCTCTGATGTGTTGTCGTCACAATTTTATCATTGCAGTTCTGGAATACCTGAGTTTTGCCGACATCGAAAATCTCTTTTATGCAGTTGTTGGTGAGATAACCTCGACGTCACCCAGTACTGGGGCGGGAGTTCAGGAGTATTGCCATAACTCGTATAACGGATGCTTTTCGAAGGTTGAGGTACACGATTTCCGGAGTTTTCTTGGTTATGTGTTGACGGATGGATACAGCTGGATGTAGGGATTGTTAGTTTGGGTGAGATATATTGCTTCCCCTGTATCCCCAACACCAGATTGCATAACCAGAAAGTTTCGGGAGTTTATAGGTGGGAATTCAAGTAGCTCCTAGAATATCTTTCCGACAGATGCATGATATGGGATTGGGTAAATCTCTATCATATGTATTTGTTCCGGCTTATTCTGCAAGCCAAATCCTTTGTTTTGTTTTATTTGTGGTATTCGAGTTGCTTCAAAGTCAAATGTTGAATCCATACATTTCCTAAACTGTGTTCTCATATTGATATGTGAATACTAATCCTTCTTGATCACTGAGGTTGTCATGTCAATTCTTTCCAACCGGCGTGCTTCTCTTCAAGTGGATTCGATCATTTCAACATTCGCAAGATCAATTCTAAGTTTCCTCAACGGTGTTTGTTTCATCCGTCCCAAGTTGTCTTTGTTTTCCCGCCCTCCCACCCTTTAACTTCAAGGACTCAGATTTCTTAATCATGTATCCTTTTATTTGTGAGAAGTCTCTTCATTCGTTTCTTTCAGTGTTCTTATCCGGTGATTTCCCATGAAGATGCTCAACAGATTCAAGTTCATCATCCTTCGTTGTTGTTTCTTCTCCGGTGGATCCAATTCAAGCTTTCGGTGTTGATCATATTCCTTTCCTTGTTGCAAATGCTTTCTCATGCCGATGCACCTCTTAATCATTCACTTCTCATTTGTTCTGGAGTGCTAAAGATATCTCAGAAGGCTCGTCTTTTCATTCTAGATCCGTTCAAGCTATTTGGAGATTATTATCTCATTCAAGTCATTTAATTCAACCGGTGCAATCTCTCTTCAAAATCGTTCAACGGTGTTTTCTTTTGAGTGGGCCCTAACCCACAGGTCTTTTCCCAGGTCCTTACCTGACTCTTCTAATTCTCCCGGAGTTATTCCCAAATTCTTTTCCAAGTTTGACGTAAGAATGAATTATCATCAGTCATATTCCTTCTTCAAGATTGCTTTTAAAACATTTTCATCACTGGTTCAACATTTCTACTCTTCTTTGCTCCGGAGTTTCTCATAAATTGTCATGGTGGTTCTCATCTTCATTCTCAACATTTGAAGACCGAAGAAGTGTTTCCTCTAAATCTTGTCCCTTCTCTCGAAGATTCATGTCTCTCTTAAATTCTTTTCACCCATCCGGAGCAATTCAAGAGTCTTTTCAGATTGATTCTCCGTAGCCCATCATCTCAGAATTATTCATTCTCAGCTTTCAACTCTCGTTCTCGAATTCTTCCGGTGCATCATTCAAATACCCACTAATCAGTTCATGATCTCTTCGTTCTCATTTATCTAAATCCCCCCAAGTATCTGCATTCGTTTTCAGATTCTTTCCGGCGAATTGTGCCCTTGCTACTCTCTTTTCCAACTTTTACGGTGGTTCGTTCAAGATTTCAGTTCCTTTGTTATCATATCAATTCATTCGTTGTTTCCAAATCCCACCGGTGGTTCCATCTATACCTTCTCAAGTTTGCGCTATATCTTTCTTAATCCTTTTTCAATGGGAATAAGTAGTATGCCAAATCCATTGCTTGTCATCAATTAAATTTGATGAAGGATAAGCATACAATAAATCTTATCCTTATTTCCTCGAGGTGACTCAATTCTTTTTACGGAGATTATTCATGATGAATAAATTCTTGTTTACAAGTGATTCATCTTTCTTTCCGGAGTTGGTCATCATATCACATTCTCGGTTCGAGAGGCTTCATCTTTCTTTTCGGAGTTCCAAGCTCTCTCAATTATCTCGTCGCGAAGCTCCACCTAAATTATTGCAAGGCTTCACCTTGTGTTTTCAACTTCTCTTCCTTTCTATCACCCTTTTATTACCGGAGTTCTTCATGGAGGCTCTACATGGTGGTTCGTCAAGGATTCCTTTCATTCTTCAATTGTTCTTCAAGATTTCTCTCGAAGTTATGATCCGCCAAGCTATACTCTAAAATAAACATGGTGCTCAACACATGTTTTGTTTTTAGGAGCTCAAGTATTCTTCATCTTGCATTCCAAAGTGCAATTCTTTCTACCTTATCTTTTGAGGTGGTGTTATGTCACTCTTAACAATTTCCATTCATGTTTCTCGATTCACATGTTGTCAAGAATGAGGTATTTTAAACCCATCATTTTCTTCCTTGGAGTTATCTTGTGTCAGATTTCACCTAAAGCCTTTCCTTAAGGGTCATTGCTATTTGTGGTGATTATGCATGACCCAATCTTGCTCTTTATCCTCTTGGTGGAAGAAGTTTTCATCTCTTCGTTGATCTCAAAGCAAGCAATTGTTTTCGTTAGTGGCAGAATGTCACCTCATAGTCTTGAGATGTTTTCCATAAGCCCACTACAAGCTTATTTGTGTCGTTGTTGGTTTTCCAACAACTCTGTTATAACCTTCTTGGAAGGGTGCTTTCCAAGCTCATTTGTGGCAGAAGTTGGCATTTTCTTCTTCATTCTGTTATTCCAATGATATATCTTCTATTCTTTCTTCCGGAGGCATTGTGATGTTGCTCTTTTCACTCATCATCTCGAATTGTGTGGACCGTGTTCTTTTCATGCTTATCCATTTAACCGGAGTGTTGTGTCTTCTCTTCAAGTTCTTTTCATCTTATCAAGTTTTCCTTTATCTATCAGTCGGAGTGCTGCCCAAATTATATCAATCTTATTCCTTCTCTATCTAGTGTTAACCGGAGTGGTTTCAATATCTATCTTATCTCTAAACCTCTTGGTTCTCGTCGTATCCCTTGTTCCTCTTTTCTAACGGAGTGTTTTCAACTTTGTTCATCTTCGTTGTTTTCTTTCTTTCATTTTGCTCAACCTCTCAAGGTTCATGGTTTTACTCGTTTGTCGAAGAAGCAATTTAGTTTACCTCTTATCATTCTCTTCCTTTCCCTCCGGTGCCATCCTAGATCTCGGGACAAGATCCTCTTGTAGTGGTGGAGTGTTGTAACGCCCCGGATACAACTTTCCATATTCATAACTCCAACTCTTGCCTTCTCCGGAGATGCGATATGATATTTCCTTCGTGGTTGGGTTTTATCTGTTGTTTTGCATTTTGTTCTTGTTATGCATCTCATCTCATGGCATCATTCGCATTGCATCGGCATCGTTTTCATAAAACTTGCATCCGCTCGTAGTTGCCGCTCCTCGCTTCTCTCTGTTGCGGTTGTTGAACATTCTGAGACCGACCGAGTTTTCGATTCCCTCTTGTCTGACCGTTTGACCCTCTCTACGCTTTACTCAGACCCCTCACGTGCGCGTCCGAAACTCCCCCAAACTCGAACCTGGATGTCGTGACCGTTGGATCCAGATCATCCCCCAACATCTATAAAACATCTACGTTTTGTTAATTGGGCTCCCTAACTATTTTATTCGCGACCGTCCGATTACGATCGTAGGGATGAGATAGCCCCTAACCTAATCCACCTAATGTACATATATATTGTCCAACCCTAAATCTCAAGGGAGCTGTCCCATCCTCCCAGCCGCCGCCGCCACACCCATTTCCCACCTCGGGATCCTCTCATTCCCCCTGCAACAACCATCAGCCACACCCAGATCCAATCCATCCATCCCATCGACCCATCTTGATTCAACGACTGCCGATGCTCAAATCCCGCAGGAGCCCGAGCTCCACCTCCTCGCCCCCATCCCCGTCTCCTGGATCCCAGCGCGCCCGAGCTCTCTGCTGCTCCTTGCGCCAACCACCACCGGAGCGCAGCTGCCCTTCCACCGTCGTCGAGCGCCGGCTGTGCCCGACCTCGACCTCCAGCCCGCCCGCGCCTCTGCTTCAAGGACCTCCTCGTCCCCAACCAAGAGCGCCATCCGGTCCCGAGCACCACGCCATGGCCCCACCGTCAAGGTTGCTCGCGTCCCCTCTGTCCCGTCGCCTGGATCGAGCGCCGCAAGTTCCCTGTCTCCAGCGCCGCCGCACCTTGGAGCAGACTTGGTGGCATCGTCCTCCTCTGAATCACGTTGTCTTCTCTCTGCTCTCTGGCTCACTTCATCTCTCTTCCTTTGTGGTTCTATAGAGACCTCCCCATGGATCCTCGTGGCCGAGCTCTCCCCGTCGCCAGTTGCCTCGCCGACCCGCCGCTTCTCACGCCTACCGACCCTACCATCTCGCCTTCGCCCGCTGCCATCCTCTTCCTGGAGGTCCGCCATCGCGCCCTTGTTTTGCCCGAGCGAGACGAGCAGCGCTCGACCCCGCGTTGACCACGCCCTGCCCCGCTTCGATCTACGCCAGGCCTAGCGCGCCTCAGCCGCATCCACCAACCGGGCCTTGGCCCATGGGTGAGCTGCCCCCCCCTTCCTGTTGGGCCCGTGATACAGATTCGGCCTGACTAATGTTTTTCCCCATGCTGTGATTTTAACATTATCCAGTTTATTACAGTTTTGCAGAAAACCCCTCATACATCATGCATATAATAACTCTTTAACAGTGCATCATATGTAAAAACTTCATATATGTAAAATGCTTAGAATTTTGTGTAGATTAATAATTTTCCACTTTCATCCATGTTAAATATGTTTAAATTGTTGTTTGCATTAATTTGCTAAAATGCCATGTTAAAATGATTTATTTCATAACTAAATAACCGTAGCTCCATCTTAAATAAACTTTATATGTAAATGGGGTGGAAGATGCCTAGTTTAACATGGTGCACTTTATATTTCCTGTTTAATAACAATAAAATATGTTTTAGGGCAGAACAGTACCGAATCTAAAATATGCATATGGGGATTTTCCGGAATTGTTGTTTGTTATTCCGGCCTCATTTAAACTTGCCTAGATAGGTAGTTTTATTATGCTTCACCCATTGCCATGTTTAATAACATTTAATATTGTTGGGTACAAAACCGAGAGAGAACTAAATAATTGATGTGGTGTTTTGTCAATATGCAACTCGTTGCATATTGAGCTCCACTTAAATTGTAGTGTTGTTTGTTGCACTTTGCCATGCCATGCCTCATTAAACCGGACATGCATCATACTTGTTTGTGCATCATGCCATGATTATGCTTGTGTGTTTACCATATTGTTTGCTTCTTTCCGGTTTGCTTCTCTCGTTAGCTTCGTTTTCGTTCCGGAGTTGTGAGGATTCGTTCGACTACGTCCGTTCATCTTCTTCATGGACTCATTCTTCTTCCCAGCGGTATTTCAGGCAAGATGACCGCTACCCTGGATCTCACTACTATCATTGCTATGCTAGTTGCTTTGTTCTATCGCTTTGCTTCGCTACCTATCATTTGCTCTTCAAGTCTCCCAATTGTCATGTCAGCCTCTAACCTTTTCACCCTTCCTAGCAAACCATTGCTTGGCTATGTTACCGCTTTTGCTCAGTCCCTCTTATAGCGTTGCTAGTTGCAGGTGTAGTTGAAGATTGCTCCATGGTGGAAAAGATTATGTTGGGATATCACAATATCTCTTATTTTATTAATGCATCTATATACTTGGTAAAGGGTGGAAGACTCGGCCTTATGCCTGGTGTTTTGTTCCAATCTTGCCGCCCTAGTTTCCGTCATACCGGTGTTATGTTCCCGGATTTTGCATTCCTAACGCGGTTGGGTGATTTATGGGACCCCCTTGACAGTTCGTTTTGAATAAAACTCCTCCAGCAAGGCCCAACTTTGGTTTTACCATTTGCCTCACCTAGCCCTTTTTCCCTTGGGTTTCCGGAGCCCGAGGGTCATCTTTATTTTAGCCCCCCCCCCCGGGCCAATGCTTGTCTAAGTGTTGGTCCAAACCGAGCGATGTCCGGCGCCCCCTGGGCAATCAGGGTCTATGCCAACCCGACGTCTGGCTCATCCGGTGTGCCCTGAGAATGAGATATGTGCAGCTCCTATCTAGATTTGTCGGCACAGCGGGCGGCTTTGCTGGTCTTGTTTTACCATTGTCAAAATGTCTTGTAAACCGGGATTCCGAGTCTGATCGTGTCTTCCTGGGAGAAGGTATATCCTTCGTTGATCGCGAGAGCTTATCATGGGCTAAGTTGGGACACCCCTGCAGGGTTTAAACTTTCGAAAGCCGTGCCTGCGGTTATAGGCAGATGGGAATTTGTTAATGTCCGGTTGTAGATAACTTGACACCAGATCCGAATTAAAACGCATCAACCGCGTGTGTAGCCGTGATGGTCTCTTTTCGGCGGAGTCCGGGAAGTGAACGCGGTTTTGGGTTATGTTTGACGTAAGTAGGAGTTCAGGATCACTTCTTGATCATTACTAGCTTCACGACCGTTCCTTTTGCTCTGTTCTCGCTCTTATTTGCGTATGTTAGCCACCATATATGCTTAGTCGCTGCTCCAACCTCACCACTTTTCCCTTCCTTTCCCTTTAAGCTTCGCTAGTCTTGATACCCATGGTAATGAGATTGCTGAGTCCTCGTGGCTCACAGATTACTACAACAACAGTTGCAGGTACAGGTTATGCGATGAACATGAAGCGAGAGCGATGCTTGCTTGTTTTGGAGTTCTTCTTCTGCTTCTTCTTTGATCAGGGGATAGGTTCCAGGTCGGCAGCCTGGGCTAGCAGGGTGGATGCCGTTTGAGTTTCTATTTGTGTTTCATCTGTAGTCGGATGATGCTATTATGTATTATGATGTTGTATTCGTGTGGCCTTGTATGCCTTATGTATGTATCCATATCTATGATGTAATGTTGATGTAATGATATCCACCTTGCAAAAGCGTTTCAATATGCGGTTCTATCCTTGGTGGGACCTTCGAGTCTCTTTAGGATAGTATCGCATATTGGGCGTGACACTCTCACACCAGCTTTAATATTTCATCCCATTGAACAAAAGTTTCATCGTGAAGAACTCTTCTGTAAACAATGGAATCTATCCCAGCCATCCTCGCCTCTTGAACAGTGATTTCCTTAGAAAAGTTCAAGTTATAGAACCCGGGGTATCTATCAGCTAGAAATTTCTCTCCTAGCCACCTATCTTCCCAAAACAGAGTCTTGGCTCCATTTCCAATCACTGATTCACACTCATCAAGCCTTGCCATAAGTGTGAGCCACCCTCTCCAGAGTTCCAACCAGACAAGGGTTGTTCGAATAAATAGTTTTTGGTGATGAGCTCTTGACACCCCCTCCGTATTCTCTAGTTTCCACAACCATTTGATCAGTAAACACTTGTTCATAATCTCAAGGTCTAGAACACACAGTCCTCCACAACTTTTGGGCATGCATATTGTTGGCCAGTTCACTAAGTGATATTTTCTAGTATCATTTATTTCTTGCCAGACCATACTAGCCCTGTTTGAATCTATGTCCTTTAAAAACCCTTTGGGAGCTTCCAAAAAGGAAAGCATATACAAGGGGATACTACTCAGATAGGAATTAACGAGAGTAACCCTATCACCAATTGGTAACAAGTATCCTTTCCATCCAGCCATCTTCTTGCTAGCTTTTCCCACCACTGGTCCCCATTGAGCAAGATTAGTCTCTTTGCATCCACATGCATCACTAGATATTTCATAGGCAATTTTTTCGCTTTGCATGTGAAAATATAACGGTAATTTGCTTCTCCTACTATTAGCTTCTCCCATACAAGAGAACTCACTCTTATGAAAAAATATTTTCAGACCATCCACCTGTTCAAAGATACATAGAAAATTTGAGATTTCTTGCATTCAAGATCATCCTCAAAAAGAATGGTGTCATCTACATACTGTAGAATGACTAAACCCCCTTCCACCAAATTAGGGACAAGTCCTTGAATTAATCTATTATGTTGAGCCTTCTTCATCATCACGGCCAACCCATCTGCTATTATACTGAAGAGCAAGGGGGACAAAGGATCCCCTTGTCCGACTCCTTTAAAAGTGGGGAAATAAGGTCACACCTACTCATTTCTTTTATTGCCACTCTGCCTCCTCTAACTATATTCATCATCCAGTCACAC
This sequence comes from Triticum dicoccoides, assembly GCF_002162155.2. Taxonomy (NCBI): domain Eukaryota; kingdom Viridiplantae; phylum Streptophyta; class Magnoliopsida; order Poales; family Poaceae; genus Triticum; species Triticum dicoccoides. The sequence continues at coordinate 144,164,966 of NC_041381.1, forward strand.
CACAAATCTCCAAACCCCTTGCCTTGCATCATTTGATACAAGAAGCTTCATTTCACCTTATCATAGGTCTTCTCAAAATCTATCTTCAACAAAACTCCAGATTTCTTTTTACTCTAAATTGCATGCACATTCTCATGTGAGTAACTCCCCCTCCATTATGTATCTGTCTTTTAGGAATGCAGTTTGAGTCTTAGCAATTAATGTATCAATCACTGGTCCCAACCTTATTGCTAAAACTTTTGTTAGTAATTTATAACTAACATTCAACAAATGTATAAGTCTAAATTGTTGAATGTATTCAACATGGCAAAAATGGGGATGGAGGTGATCACTTAGTTGACATATGTCAGTTTCCAGCACAAGTTATCAAGCTAGCTACACTAGATAATTTCTTATCAATTCTGGATATCATAAACATAAGGTCTTGGATAGTGAGTTTGATGGTGCCCAAAGGAAGGCCAAAGCCAAGCTTTCAACAACGCAACCAAAATTTGTAGCTAATCCAGTTACAATGTCATGATTAATTGATAGGACCATAATGGATTTGGTGTAGTTTACTAATAAACCAGCGGATGGGCTAAACAACTGCAGTAGTGTTTTGGTACAAAATTATAAGTGTATCATCAACATAATGTATGATGGGATATTGTTGCCCAAAAGTTTGGTCCAGATCAGTAGGCATACACACAATATTGTTTCTTGTGTGATAACAATGTACTGTTACTGAAGTCTCTTCTTTTAAAGAGGAACTTGGGAATATAAATAAATAAATATAAAATTGCAGTAAACAATATTTAATAGGTTAATTTATGTAAAATGTACCATGAATGAACATTCGCCATTCCTAAACCAAGAAAATGAATGTGTCATGTGGGCACTTTTAATATTTTTATCCTTTCTATTCATATTTTCATAAATATTTGACTACAACCTTTCATGTCTTATTTTAAACTCAATAAAGAGTTTGTGCATGCCAACCCACTCTTGACATTTATTTGAATGTGATCGTAAACGCATGTCGATATAGATTAAGCCAACCAAGGAAATTTAAATTGTATATCAGCTCATTTTATTTGACCTAGAACGTGTTTTGAGGAAAGTTCATATCATGTGATCATGCTACCATGATCCTAAATTTCTTATATACATATATTTTTCAGTCTTTTACATGTTATATAGTCTGAAGGTATTTAAGATACTTTTTTGTTTATAACCAAAGTTTGGTAGAACATTCCAAAGTATTACTTAAAATACCCAAAAAGAATCGTATGTAAATTTTATGAAAAAAGGTGATCATATATTTTTTGCCAAACATAAATTTTATTTTGTAATCAAGTTGAAGATAACATGACAACTTATTTTGTTGGAGCCCTTGTCTTTACATCCTAATAACCCTTATTCTAACTTCCAGTTTTTCTATTGTATCCCTCAACGTGCAAAGCACAGAGCACGTCTACTTGCGTTTAAAATACATGAACACTATTTTAATTGTAAGATTTTATAAATGCATGAACATTTTTTGAAATACATGATCACTTCTTAATAATTAAAAATTTAACATGAATATTGAAATAACTAAACTGAACCTATTTTATGTTTTTTATGGTTTGTGGTTTTTGGTACTGTGCAGACTAAGGCATAGCCTAATGGTGAAAAGGGGCTGATGTCTTCCTACCCACTCAGGTTTAAGGCATGATACTTACACTTTGAGCTTGTTGCACCAATTATACTATTGGGGCCTTCATTATAGTCTTTCTGTAAAAAGAAGTCCTTACCATTTTGAATTTCACTTTTTTCGTATATACCAAAAAACCAAATGCTTAACTGAATAAACCGAAGTAAAAAACATATTTGTATTTCTTGAACAAATGACCATACCAAGAACTCGATCACGTAAGCATGCTAGCTTGTCTCACTTTTCATTCTCTAACATTCACACGTTCGGTCAAAATTTTATTTAGACTTTGCGTCTACTCTTGACCATGTCAGTAAGCGGGAGTGATACTAAAGCTGTTGCCATCGTTGGTATACAAGGAATCCACGCATTCATATATAATTATATATGGTATATACTGTTTGTACAAAAGAGTATGTGTTCTGAGTCATAAATTTGTGAAATATTATTATGTCATTGTCAAATTCGAGTAAACTTTATTTATTATGGTATACACTGAATGCATATCGAAATAATTTGGTAGATGCAGAAACTAAACCTTATTTTAATTTCGTACCATATTTACCAAAGTATCAATGTACAAAACTAGAAAAAACTTATAAACCAAACCATATTAACCGAATAAACCTAATGCACAAAGTTACTCATAGTCATGAGGTGATTTCTATATTCACACTAAGACACACTATCATGTAGTGATTAGGGTGTGTTTGGTTGGTTCCTTGGCACACAGCTCCCAGCCCCGTTAGGCCGGTAGTACTCTCATGTTGTGTTTGAATGTCTGTACAGGAGGCCTCTGTATTGAATTAGTTTCAATTCCATTTCAGGAAGGAAATTGTAATGACCATGAATACCAATTCGGTTAGGGTGTTAACTGAATTGGCTCACGGAATCATATTGATGTTTCAATATGGAATCCTCTTTGGATGGTAAACTATGGAATTGCATAGCAACATAAATATGTGCATCAAAACAGTTTTGCAATATGTGACTATAATTGGATGATTATATATCATTTTTTATCAAATATTCTAGAAATTCATAATGACATCAAGTAATATTGGCGCAACAACAACAATAATTCTTTTGCGCCAACAAAGATAAACATGACATAGTTTATAGATAGGTTCAAGTTCAACCTTGCGGCACGTTCGATTGTTTAGCCACATGACATTCTGGTTGAAAATCATCTAGTTGCAATTATCCATTAATTATATGGCAAACACACTTGGAAGTGTTTCGAGGCGAAACATAAGCAATCAGACTTTGATGGAAACATAGTACTGCCGAAAGAACAACAACTGAACTTGATGAACTCGTTGTCGTTGAGCCAGAGCTTCTTGCGATGTTTAAGATTTGGGAAGAACTTATCGGGGATGGCTCCGAAGAACTTGTTGGAGAGGAACATGGACTTGAGCATGGTGAGGCGGTGGAAGTTGGAACCAATTTGGTGTCATTTGGTACATGTGACACACCTTCCAGGAACTAACTATCCGGCCCAGGCAATTGCACAATAGATAGTTTATCTGGGCCTGCTTGTTAGTTCTGCTGCCTTCTAGTAGCTTTTGGTCGTTTTTTTTAATTTTTTCTGCTGCCTTTTAATGTGTTTGTTTATCTGGTTTTTCCTTGGGATTTTATAGTTTTATTTATGTTTCTATTTTTCTTAAATTCGTGATTTTTAAATCCATGACCTATTCTCTAATTGATGACCGTTTTTTGAATTGGTGAATTTTCAAAAATTGTGCACATTTAAAAAAAAATAAGTTTTGTTTCTTTTTTTTTTGGAACGAAGACGCTAGACGCGTCCGACTTTAAATTGATAAAGCCACTTAGGCAGCATCCAAGGTTTGCACGCCACATACCACACATAACACCACAGTCTCAATAGGCTACAACAGCCACGCACGCCATAATGAAAACAACAAACTAAGAGGGGACCCGACCCACTCTAGCTCACAAACAAGACCCTAGAGGAACAAGATACGCTTCAATTCGCTTGCCGCAGCCTTGGGATACATGTAGCAATCTTCTCCATAGTGCTCTTCAAATGGTCTGCATCACCTTGCTTCCCTAGCGGCGCCCAACTCTGTAAAAATAAATGGCATTTGAAGATAACATCAGTAGGATTGGAAGGAAACTTATGTTCCATAGTCATTTTATTACGCACAGTCCAAAGGGACCAGAGTAAGGCCCCTACGCAGGTCCACAATATCCTGGCCTTGGCACCCCTCTGTGCCTGTAAAATAGCCAGCAGCTCAGACCCAGTGCTAGGATTCCAATTCTGTTGGAAAACCTGTCGCACCGCGCTCCAGGCAAAGCGGGCCAGAGCGCATTGGAACATGGCGTGGTTCGCGTCCTCTAGCGACTCACATACCACGCACGTCCCGTCCGAAGGCCCATTCCGTTTAGCTACGTTCTCCGCCGTCGGAAGCCTATTGCGAAATAACTGCCACATAAAGATCTTAATCTTTAACGGCACCCTAGCCTTCCAAAGGTTCCTGGCAGTATCCAACGCAGTGCCCTCTGTCAGCTTATTGTAAAGGGACTGCACTGAGAATTTCCGAGACACGGAGAGGTCCCAAGAAACCGTATCCTCATCTAGATTTACCGAAATTTGTTCCAGCCGCGCCTGAAGCAAGCCCCAACTTGCTAATTCCGCCGCATTCAACTGTCTCCGAAAGTTAATCAAAGGCGGCGTAGCGCGAAGAGCCTCTCCCACCCTGAGTAGCGGGTCCGCCGTCACCTGATATAACTGCGGGAACTCCTGCCAAAGCGGCTTGTCACCCAACCAGCGATCCAACCAGAACCTAGTCGAGTTGCCGCTATTCACCTCAAATCTCGCCCCCAGCGAGAAGGCTGGTCTAACCGCCTGGAGCCCATTCCAAAACGGCGAGCCCGAAGCCTTGGCGTTAAATACATCCCCGTCCGGGAAGTATTTGGCCCGCAGAAGGTCTGCCCACAGACCCTCTTCCTTAGCCGCTAGCTTCCACCACCATTTTGATAGCAGCGCCACGTTCATAAGTTTAGAATTAGTGATCCCTAGCCCACCATGCTTCTTAGGTCGGCAGACCGCCGCCCATTTTAACATATGGTATTTCCTTTTGTGACCCGCTCCTTCCCAAAAGAATTTTGAGCGCGGCGTATCTAACTTCCCATGCACCCCATCAGCTAACAAGAACATCCCCATCGTAAAAAGAGGGAGGGAAGACAGGCTCGAGTTGGTAAGAATTAACCGAGCCGCCGAAGACATAAAGCGTCCCCGCCATGGGCTAACCCTATTGGCAACCTTACCATACAACGGTTCCCATTCGGAGATGGTAAGGTTTTTAGGCGCAATCGGTAGCCCTAGGTACTTAATTGGAAAACTCCCTAGTTTACAATTAAGGAGATTGGCTATTCGGACACGTTCGAGCTGGTCCAATCCCATTATAATTACCTCACTTTTGAGGAAATTAATCTTGAGCCCTGATAGCATTTCAAAAGCTAGGAGGAGCAGCTTGATAGTAGCGATGCTGTGATCATCAGGCTGAAATAACAGCATTGTATCATCCGCGCATTGCAGATGCGTCACCCCCCCTGGGATGAGGTGTGGCACTACGCCTTTCACGTGACCCGCCCCTCGGGCCCTCGCGACCATCGCAGCAAGTGCGTCTGCCACAAAGTTAAAGATCAAAGGGGAGCTAGGGTCTCCTTGCCGAAGACCCCTTTTGTTACGGAAAAATTTACCCATCTCCCCGTTGATCGACACCGCTGTATTCCCACAGCTAATCAAGTGCATCATCCTATGAACAAAGCCTGCGTCAAAACCCTTTTTGAGCAGCACCTCCCGCACAAACTCCCAGCTCACGCGGTCATAGGCTTTCTCGAAGTCAAGTTTGAGCAATACTCCTTGCCCTTTCGTACGTTTAAGCTCATGCACGATCTCCGCAAGCGCCACTGGTCCCTCCAATATATTGCGCCCCTTGATGAACCCAGTCTGACTCCTACTGATCACCCTTTGAGCAATAGGAGTCAGCCTGACAGCATAGGCTTTGGCGCACAACTTGAATGGCACATTAATGAGCGTGATAGGCCTAAATAACCTGATGCTGTCCGCGCCCTTAACTTTGGGGATAAGACTAATCACCCCAAAATTTAAACGAGCCAGGTCCACCGGTCCCAACGCGAAGCCATTAATAATTGCGTGGAACACATGTTTTAGGCTAGGCCAGAATTTTTTGAAGAACTCCACCGGCCACCCATCAGGCCCCGGGGCCGTGCCCGTCTTCATGGAAGACAGCGCACGATCAATCTCCTCCGGCAGAAAAGACAAGACAAGTCCTGTGTTTTCTTCCTGAGAAACCCGTTCGTGAGGACCCCACAAATCCTCCCGAAGGCAGAGCTGCTTCTCCTCAGCCGTCCCCAACAGGCCAATGAAGAAATCATAAATGTGATTGCAAATCTCTGCCTGGGTGATCAAAACCCTATCCCCGTGGTTAAGGCGTAGAATAGAACCTTGTGTTTTGTTTCAACTTTGTGTTTTTTAAAATGGCTGAATTTTTTCCAAACCTGTGAATTTTTAGAGCTTGTGTTTTTTTATAAAAAGTGCAAATTCTCTATATTACATCATTTTTTAAAGTCAACGTTCATTATCACCGGTGACCGGTTGTTAGCAAGAGTCAGGTCACAGGCACGGGTCAGGGAGCGTCGAAGTGAGAGCCAACGCACGCTGTTTTTTTTTTCAGTACAGGCTAGCAGGCGCGCGACTAGACCTACCAAATCGGGCGACCTTATGTCTCGCTTATACCTCGTTTTTTTTCTTTTTTTTCATGCCTTTTGTTTTCGTTTTTGTTCTACTTTTTTTACGTCCAAATATTCTATAATATATTAGAAAGAACACTGCATAAAAACGTTTGAGAAACATTTTACCAAGTATTTAAAAGATGTTAAATGTGTGTAGAGAAAATGTTTCCCATGTATACCAAAGAAATACGTTCTGTATGATTTTTTAATCTTGTATTTAAGATGTAAATCAAGCATTTGAATAATAATAAATGTGTATAGAAAACATATTGACCATCTATTAAAAAAAGTTAATCTTGCATTTAGAAAAATGTTAATCAAGCATTTTAAAAATGTTAAGTATGAATAAAAATGTTTATCATGTATTAGAAAAATATTAATCTTGTACTAAAAATATGCTTAATCAAGCATTTGAAAAATGTTAAAATGTGTACGAAATGTAGATCATTTATTCCAAAAATGATAATATTGTGTTGGAAAATATTAATCAAGCATTGAAAAAATGCTTAGAATGCATACGAAGAATGTTGACCGTGTACTCAAAAAACATTAAACCTATATTTGAAAAATGTAAACGTCTATAACTAATAAAGAAAAAACTAAATGAAAACTGAAAAAGAAACAAAAGGTCAAACAAAAATGGAAAACAGAAGAAACAAGTGCAAACAAATGGAAAACGGTGAATACCGATAGAGAAACAAAGAAAAACAAAAGAAAAGCATTAAAACCCAAGAAAGAAACAAAAACCAAAGTAAAAAAGAAAAAAGAAAATAAATATCGAAGAAACCCATGAGAGAGACAAAGAGAAACCAGAAAAACGAATGAAAAAACAAAAACCTAAGTATAACAACGAAACAACGAAGACAAAAGAAAAGCAGAGAAGAAATAAGAAAACCAAAATATAACAAGAGAAAATGAAAAATAAAAATCTGAGCGAACAAAGCAATAACCGAATGAACGAGTAACACGTTATTAGGCCGGCCCATATTCGTATGCTCTGATAGGAAAGCTTAGTTGAAAGACATTTGCTAGTGTTGCTATAAACGAGACATAAGGGCATGTACAATGGTTGATATGACAGTCTTATTTTAAGCTTAGAATATAATGTAGAGATGACAAAAAGTACTCATTTGTTCGTTACGAACTTTATTGAAGAGTTGGGTTAGATTAATCAGTGCCATGAACATTATACTCCTGCAAGATATGACGGGCCAAATCCATCAGTGAATAAGTGGATCCCTCCACCTCCTGGCAAGGTGAAAATTAATGTAGATGCGTCAGTTTCTCCACATGGAAATTTCAGTACTGCAGCGACAGTTTGCAGAAGCGAGCAAGGCGAGTTTTGGGGAGCTTAAGGGCCTGTTCGGCAACGCTCCAGCTCCCAGCTTCGTCGACTCCACGCATGAAGCTGAGCCGAACGCTCTAGCTCCAGGAAGCTGGAATAGAGAAGCTGGCGGCCCGTCTCAGTGTAAAAAGGAAGGAGTTGGAGAAGCTGGTCCTTTCCAGATCCGTAAAAACAAGGAAGTTGGAGTTGAGGCAAATTACACCTGGTTGCCACCGCCAAGTGACTTCCAGCGTACCGTTTTGATTTTCTATCGCTAACTCTGTCTCGCGCGCGTTGGCTATTGGCTTTGGGCCCGAACCTGGCCTGCCAGTCTCTCTAAGTTGGGCTTATTGCTAATCAAATGGCATGTCAGACCCGTGCCTAACCACAGAAACCGGAAGTTGCGTGCCGAACGCTTTCCATAGCGCCAGCTGAAGTGAGAAGCCATATGAGAAGTTGAATCTAGGAAGTTTTGGAGAAGCTGGGGACTTTCAGAACACGCCCTAAGTTTTTATTATACATGGTCTTTCGGACCCATCTTTGTTGGAAATATGCCCTAGAGGCAATAATAAAAGTATTATTATTATATTTCCTTGTTCATGATAATTGTCTTTTATTCATGCTATAACTGTATTATCCGGAAATCGTAATACACGTGTGAATACATAGACCACAATATGTCCCTAGTGAGCCTCTAGTTGACTAGCTCGTTGTGATCAACAGATAGTCATGGTTTCCTGGCTATGGACATTGGATGTCGTTGATAACGGGATCACATCATTAGGAGAATGATGTGATGGACAAGACCCAATCCTAAGCATAGCACAAAGATCGTGTAGTTCGTTTGCTAGAGCTTTGCCAATGTCAAGTATCTCTTCCTTTGACCATGAGAGCGTGTAACTCCTAGATACCGTAGGAGTGCTTTGGGTGTATCAAACGTCACAACGTAACTGGGTGACTATAAAGGTGCACTACAGGTATCTCCGAAAGTATCTATTGTTTTATGCGGATCGAGACTGGGATTTGTCACTCCGTGTAAACGGAGAGGTATCTCTGGGCCCACTCGGTAGGACATCATCATATGCGCAATGTGACCAAGGAGTTGATCACGGGATGATGTGTTACGGAACGAGTAAAGAGACTTGCCGGTCACGAGATTGAACAAGGTATCGGTATACCGACGATCGAATCTCGGGCAAGTAAAATACCGCTAGACAAAGGGAATTGTATACGGGATCGATTGAGTCCTTGACATCGTGGTTCATCCGATGAGATCATCGTGGAACATGTGGGAGCCAACATGGGTATCCAGATCCCGCTGTTGGTTATTGACCGGAGAACGTCTCGGTCATGTCTGCATATCTCCCGAACCCGTAGGGTCTACACACTTAAGGTTCAATGATGCTAGGGTTATAAAGGAAGCTTGTATGTGGTTACCGAATGTTGTTCGGAGTCCCGGATGAGATCCCAGACATCACGAGGAGTTCCGGAATGGTCCGGAGGTAAAGATTTATATATAGGAAGTCCTGTTTCGGCCATCGGGACAAGTTTCGGGGTCATCGGTATTGTACCGGGACCACCGGAAGGGTCCCGGGGGCCCACCGGGTGGGGCCACCTGCCCCGGGGGGCCACATGGGCTGAAGGGGGTGCGCCTTGGCCTACATGGGCCAAGGGCACCAGCCCCTAGAGGCCCATGCGCCAAGATATAGGAAAAAGGGGAGAGTCCTAAAGGGGGAAGGCACCTCCGAGGTGCCTTGGGGAGGATGGACTCCTCCCCCCCTCTTATCCGCACCCCTTCCTTGGAGGAAGGGGCAAGGCTGCGCCTCCCCCCTCTCCCCTGCCCCTATATATAGTGGAGGGGAGGGAGGGCATCCATACCTGAGCCCTTGGTGCCTCCCTCCCTCCCGTGACACCTCCTCCTCTCCCGTAGGTGCTTGGTGAAGCCCTGCAGGATTGCCACGCTCCTCCATCACCACCACGCCGTTGTGCTGCTGCTGGATGGAGTCTTCCTCAACCTCTCCCTCTCTCCTTGCTGGATCAAGGCGTGGGAGACATCGTCGAGCTGTACGTGTGTTGAACGCGGAGGTGCCGTCCGTTCGGCACTAGGATCATCGGTGATCTGAATCACGACGAGTACGACTCCATCAACCCCGTTCACTTGAACGCTTCCGCTTAGCAATCTACAAGGGTATGTAGATGCATTCTCCTTCTACTCGTAGCTGGTTTCTCCATAGATAGATCTTGGTGACGCGTAGGAAAATTTTGAATTTCTGCTACGTTCCCCAACAGTGGATCAGAGCTAGGTCTATTGCGTAGATTCTTTGCACGAGTAGAACACAAAGTAGTTGTGGGCGTTGATGTTGTTCAATATGCTTACCGTTACTAGTCCAATCTTGTTTCGACGGTATTGTGGGATGAAGCGGCCCGGACCGACCTTACACGTACTCTTACGTGAGACAGGTTCCACCGATTGACATGCACTTGGTGCATAAGGTGGCTAGCGGGTGCCAGTCTCTCCCACTTTAGTCGGAACAGATTCGATGAAAAGGGTCCTTATGAAGGGTAAATAGCAATTGGCATATCACGTTGTGGTCTTGCGTAGGTAAGAAACGTTCTTGCTAGAAACCCATAGCAGCCACGTAAAACATGCAACAACAATTAGAGGACGTCTAACTTGTTTTTGCAGGGTATGCTATGTGATGTGATATGGCCAAGAAGAATGTGATGAATGATATGTGATGTATGAGATTGATCATGTTCTTGTAATAGGATTCACGACTTGCATGTCGATGAGTATGACAACCGGCAGGAGCCATAGGAGTTGTCTTTATTTTTTGTATGACCTGTGTGTCATTGAAGAACGCCATGTAACTTACTTTACTTTATTGCTAAACGCATTAGCCATAGAAGTAGAAGTAGTCGTTGGCGTGACAACTTCATGAAGACACGATGATGGAGATCATGGTGTCATGCCGGTGACGATGATGATCATGGAGCCCCGAAGATGAAGATCAAAAGGAGCAAAATGATATTGGCCATATCATGTCACTATTTGATTGCATGTGATGTTTATCATGTTTATGCATCTTGTTTACTTAGGACGACGGTAGTAAATAAGATGATCCCTTACAAAATTTCAAGAAGTGTTCTCCCCTAACTGTGCACCGTTGCTACAGTTCGTCGCTTCTAAGCACCACTGATGATCGGGTGTGATGGATTCTTACGTTCACATACAACGGGTGTAAGACAGTTTTACACAGCGAAAACACTTAGGGTTAACTTGACGAGCCTAGCATGTGCAGACATGGCCTCGGAACACGGAGACCGAAAGGTCGAGCATGAGTCGTATAGTAGATACGATCAACATGAAGATGTTCACCGATGATGACTAGTCCGTCTCACGTGATGATCGGACACGGCCTAGTTGACTCGGATCATGTGATCACTTAGATGACCAGAGGGATGTCTATCTGAGTGGGAGTTCATAAGATGAACTCAATTATCCTGAACATAGTCAAAAGACCTTTTGCAAATTATGTTGTAGCTCACGCTATAGTTCTACTGTTTTAGATATGTTCCTAGAGAAAATATAGTTGAAATTTGAAAGTAGCAATTATGCAGACAGTAGAAAGCTTATGTCCTTAATGCACCGCTTAGTGTGCTGAACCCCAAACGTCGTTTGTGGATGTTGCGAACATCGGACATACACGTTTTGATAACTACGTGATAGTTCAGTTAAATGGTTTAAGTAGAGGCACCAAAGACATTTTTCGAAACATCGCGGAACATATGAGATGTTTCGAGGGCTGAAATTGGGATTTCAGGCTCGTGCCCATGTCAAGAGGTATAAGACCTCCGACGATTTTCTTAGCCTGCAAACTAAGGGAGAAAATCCCAATCGTTGAGCTTGTGCTCAGATTGTCTGAGTACAACAATCACTTGAATCGAGTGGGATTTGATCTTCCAGATGAGATAGCGATGTTTCCCCAAAGTCATTGCCACCAAGCTGCTAGAGCTTCGTGATGAACTATAACATATCAAGGATAGAGATGATGATCCTTGAGGTATTCGCGTTGTTTGACATCGTGAAAGTAGAAATCAAGAAGGAGCATCAATTGTTGATGGTTGATGAAACCACTAGTTTCAAGAAGGGCAAGGGAAAGAAGGGATACTTCATGAAACGGCAAATCAGCTGCTGCACCAATGAAGAAACCCGAGGTTGAACCCAAACCCGAGACTAAGTGCTTCTGTAATAAGGGGAACAACCACTGGAGCAAGATTACCATAGATACTTGGTAGATGAGAAGGCTGGCAAGGTCGATTGAAGTATATTGGATATACATTATGTTAATGTGTACTTTACTAGTACTCCTAGTAGCACCAGGGTATTAGATACCGGTTCGGTGGCTAAGTGTTAGTAACTCGAAATAAAAGCTACGGAATAAAACGGAGACTAGCTAAAGGTGAGCTGACGATACGTGTTGGAAGTGTTTCCAAGTTTGATGTGATCTAACATCGCACGCTCCCTCTACCATCAAGATTAGTATTAAACCTGAATAAGTGCTCTTGCACCTAAAGGAATGGTTTATTGAATTTTGATCGTAGGGATACACATTTTCATGCCAAAAGATATAAGATAGTAATGATAGTACCACTTACTTGTGGCACTGCCATGTAAGTCATAATGGTATAAAACGCATGAAGAAGCTCCATGTTGATGGATCTTTGGACTCACTCGTTTTAGAAAAGTTTGAGACATGTGAACCATGTCTATTGGTGTATACGCATGAAGAAACTCCATGCAGATGGATCGTTTGGACTCACTTGATTATGAATCACTTGAGATATGCAAATCATACCACATGGGCAAGATGACTGAAAAGCCTCGTTTTCAGTAAGATGGAACAAGATAGCAACTTATTGGAAGTAACACATTTTGATGTGTGCAGTCCAATGAGTGCTGAGGCATGCAGTGAATATCGTTATGTTCTTACTTCACAGATGATTCGAGTAGATGTTGAGAATATTTACTTGATGAAACACAAGTCTGAATTATTGAATGGTTCAAGTAATTTCAGAGTGAAGTAGAAGATCATTGTGACAAGAGGATAAAATGTCTATGATATGATCATAGAGATGAATATCTGAGTTACGAGTTTTGGCACACAATTAAGACATTGTGGAAATTATTTCGCAATTAATACCGCCTGGAACACCATAATGTGATGGTATGTCCGAACATCATAGTTGCACCCTATTGGATATGGTGCGTACCATGATGTCTCTTATCGAATTACCACTATCGTTCATGGGTTAGGCATTAGAGACAACCACATTCACTTTAAATAGGGCATCACGTAATTCCGTTGAGATGACACCGTATGAATTATGGTTTAGAGAAACCTAAGTTGTCGTTTCTTAAAGGTTTGGGGCTGCGACGCTTATGTGAAAAAGTTTCAGGATTAAGCTCGAACCCAAAGCGGATAAAATGCATCTTCATAGGACACCCAAAACAGTTGGGTATACCTCCTAATTCAGATCCGAAAGCAATATGGATTGTTTCTTGAATCGGGTCCTTTCTCGAGGAAAGGTTTCTCTCGAAAGAGTTGAGTGGGAGGATGGTGGAGACTTGATGAGGTTATTGAACCGTCTCTTCAACTAGTGTGTGGCAGGGCACAGGAAGTTGTTCCTGTGGCACCTACACCAATTGAAGTGGAAGCTTATGATATTGATCATGAAACTTCGGATCAAGTCACTCCCAAACCTCGTAGGATGACAAGGATGCGTACTACTTCAGAGTGGTACGTAATCCTGTCTTGAAAGTCATGTTGCTGGACAACAATGAACCTACGAGCTATGGAGAAGCGATGGTGAGCCCGAATTCCGATAAATGGCTTGAGGCCATAAAATCCGAGAGAGGATCCATGTATGAGTACAGATGGATTTCAAAAGGAAGACGGACAATGATGGTAAATGTCACCATTAAGAAAGCTCGACTTGTCGTTAAGATGTTTTCCGACAAGTTCAAGGAGTTGACTACGATGAGATTTTCTCACTCGTAGCGATGCTAAGAGTCTGTTGGAATTATATTAGCGATTACTGCATTATTTATGAAATCTTGCAGATAGGATGTCAAAACATTGTTTCCTCGACGATTTTCTTGAGGAAAGGTTGTATGTGATACAACCGGAAGGTTTTGTCAATCCCGAAAGATGCTAATAAGTATACAAAGCTCCAGCAATCCTTCTAAGGACTGGAGTGAGCATCTCGGAGTTGGAATGTATGCTTTGATGATGATCAAAATTTTTGGGTTTTTACAAAGTTTATGAGAAACTTGTATTTCCAAAGAAGTGAGTGGGAGCACTATAGAATTTCTGATGAGTATATGTTGTTGACATATTGTTGATCAGAAATGACGTAGAATTTCTGGAAAGCATATAGGGTTATTTTGAAAGTGTTTTTCAATGGAAAGCCTGGATTAAGCTACTTGAACATTGAGCATCAAGATCTATAAGGATAGATCAAAATGCTTAATAATACTTTCAAATGAGCACATACCTTGACATGATCTTGAAGGTGTTCAAGATGGACCAGTCAAAGAAGGAGTTCTTGCCTGAGTTGTAAGGTACGAAGTTAAGACTTAAAGCTCGACCACGGCAGAATAGAGAGAAAGGACGAAGGTCGTCCCCTATGCTTAAGACGTAGGCTCTTCAGTATGCTATGCTGTGTATCGCACCTGAAGTGTGCCTTGCCATGAGTCAGTCAAGGGGTACAAGAGTGATCCAAGAATGGCTCACAGGACAGCGGTCAAAGTTATCCTTAGTAACTAGTGGACTAAGGAATTTTCTCGATTATGGAGGTGGTAAAAGAGTTCGTCGTAAAGGTTACGACGATGCAAGCTTGACACCTATCCGGATAGCTCTGAGTAGAGAGACCGGATACATATAATGGAGCAATAATTTAGAATAGCTCCAAGTAGAACAGTTGTTTGGAATAGCTCCAAATAGAGCGTGGTAGCTGCATCTAGGAGATGACATAGAGATTTGTAAAGCACACACGGATCTGAAAGGTTCAGACCTGTTGACTAAAACCTCTCTCACAAGCAACATGATCAAACATAAAACTCATGAAGTGTTAATCACATAGTGATGTGAACTAGACTACTGACTCTAGTAAACTCTTGGGTATTAGTCACATGGCGATGTGACCTGTGAGTGTTAATCACATGGCGATGTGAACTAGATTATTGACTCTAGTGCAAGTGGGAGACTGTTGGAAATATGCCCTAGAGGCAATAATAAAAGTATTATTATTATATTTCCTTGTTCATGATAATTGTCTTTTATTCATGCTATAACTGTATTATCCGAAAATCGTAATACACGTGTGAATACATAGACCACAATATGTCCCTAGTGAGCCTCTAGTTGACTAGCTCGTTGTGATCAACAGATAGTCATGGTTTCCTGGCTATGGACATTGGATGTCGTTGATAACGGGATCACATCATTAGGAGAATGATGTGATGGACAAGACCCAATCCTAAGCATAGCACAAAGATCGTGTAGTTCGTTTGCTAGAGCTTTGCCAATGTCAAGTATCTCTTCCTTTGACCATGAGAGCGTGTAACTCCTGGATACCGTAGGAGTGCTTTGGGTGTATCAAACGTCACAACGTAACTGGGTGACTATAAAGGTGCACTACAGGTATCTCCGAAAGTATCTATTGTTTTATGCGGATCGAGACTGGGATTTGTCACTCCATGTAAACGGAGAGGTATCTCTGGGCCCACTCGGTAGGACATCATCATATGCGCAATGTGACCAAGGAGTTGATCACGGGATGATGTGTTATGGAACGAGTAAAGTGACTTGCCGATAACGAGATTGAACAAGGTATCGGTATACCGACGATCGAATCTCGGGCAAGTAAAATACCGCTAGACAAAGGGAATTGTATACGGGATCGATTGAGTCCTTGACATCGTGGTTCATCCGATGAGATCGTCGTGGAACATGTGGGAGCCAACATGGGTATCCAGATCCCGCTGTTGGTTATTGACCGGAGAACGTCTCGGTCATGTCTGCATATCTCCCGAACCCGTAGGGTCTACACACTTAAGGTTCGATGACGCTAGGGTTATAAAGGAAGCTTGTATGTGGTTACCGAATGTTGTTCGGAGTCCCGGATGAGATCCCGGACATCACGAGGAGTTCCGGAATGGTCCGGAGGTAAAGATTTATATATAGGAAGTCCTGTTTCGGCCATCGGGACAAGTTTCGGGGTCATCGGTATTGTACCGGGACCACCGGAAGGGTCCCGGGGGCCCACCAGGTGGGGCCACCTGCCCCGGGGGGCCACATGGGCTGAAGGGGGTGCGCCTTGGCCTACATGGGCCAAGGGCACCAGCCCCTAGAGGCCCATGCGCCAAGATATAGGAAAAAGGGGAGAGTCCTAAAGGGGGAAGGCACCTCCGAGGTGCCTTGGGGAGGATGGACTCCTCCCCCCCTCTTATCCGCACCCCTTCCTTGGAGGAAGGGGCAAGGCTGCGCCTCCCCCCTCTCCCCTGCCCCTATATATAGTGGAGGGGAGGGAGGGCATCCATACCTGAGCCCTTGGCGCCTCCCTCCCTCCCGTGACACCTCCTCCTCT
This sequence comes from Triticum dicoccoides, assembly GCF_002162155.2. Classification (NCBI taxonomy): domain Eukaryota; kingdom Viridiplantae; phylum Streptophyta; class Magnoliopsida; order Poales; family Poaceae; genus Triticum; species Triticum dicoccoides. The sequence continues at coordinate 144,181,399 of NC_041381.1, forward strand.
CCCGTAGGTGCTTGGCGAAGCCCTGCAGGATTGCCACGCTCCTCCATCACCACCACGCCGTTGTGCTGCTGCTGGATGGAGTCTTCCTCAACCTCTCCCTCTCTCCTTGCTGGATCAAGGCGTGGGAGACATCGTCGAGCTGTACGTGTGTTGAACGCGGAGGTGCCGTCCGTTCGGCACTAGGATCATCGGTGATCTGAATCACGACGAGTACGACTCCATCAACCCCGTTCACTTGAACGCTTCCGCTTAGCGATCTACAAGGGTATGTAGATGCATTCTCCTTCTACTCGTAGCTGGTTTCTCCATAGATAGATCTTGGTGACGCGTAGGAAAATTTTGAATTTCTGCTACGTTCCCCAACAATCTTCTCTTGAAGCAGTGGCTTGTCGAGAAGCTCTTTCTCTCGCAGAAGATCTTGGACTACAATAGCTTCATATTGCATCGGATTGCCAGAACGTTATTAAACACATACATGAATCATCCGGTGGTATATATGGTGGAGTGATCAGGGATATAAAATCATGGTGCAATACTTTTATTTCCTGTACTTTTTATTCATGAGTCGAGGCGTCGAATTATGAACCTCATGTACTAGCTAGGCATGCACTTTTTTTTTTGAAAACTACTTGTCCCACTTTATTAAACTCATATCAAAGTTACATCATCCACAATGTCCGAAAGTAAAAAGCTGGGAGGATCATCATCCCAAACAAAAGTAGAATTTAAATTGCAACTATGTCTAGCAAGATTGTGCGCCAATCTATTAGCCTCCCTAGGGCAATGAGTGAAGGATACCGCACCAATACGGTATGCTTTTTGAAAACAATCAGCCAAAATAGCAGTATAGGGGCTCCATGTGACGCCCCCGATTCAATCGTACACTAATCATGCACGCAAATGTGTACGATCAAGATCAGGGACTCACGGGAAGATATCACAACACAACTCTACAAATAAAATAAGTCATACAAGCATCATAATACAAGCCAGGGGCCTCGAGGGCTCGAATACAAGTGCTCGATCATAGACGAGTCAGCGGAAGCAACAATATCTGAGTACAGACATAAGTTAAACAAGTTTGCCTTAAGAAGGCTAGCACAAACTGGGATACAAATCGAAAGAGGCGCAGGCCTCCTGCCTGGGATCCTCCTAAACTACTCCAGGTCGTCATCAGCGGGCAACACGTAGTAGTAGGCACCTCCAGTGTAGTAGGGGTCGTCGTCGACGGTGGCGTCTGGCTCCTGGACTCCAGCATCTGGTTGCGACAACCAGAAAGAAAGGAAAGGGGAAAAAAGGGGGGGAGAAAGCAACCGTGAGTACTCATCCAAAGTACTCGCAAGCAAGGAACTACACTACATATGCATGGGTATATGTGTAAGGAGGCCATATCAGTGGACTGAACTGCAGAATGCCAGAGTAAGAGGGGGATAACTAATCCTGTCGAAGACTACGCTTCTGGTCACCTTCGTCTTGCAACAGGCAGAAGAGGGTAGGTCGAAGTCCTCCAAGTAGCATCGCATAGCATATCCTACCCGGCGATCCTCCCCTCGTATCCCTGAGGGAGAGCGACCACCGGTTGTATCTGGCACTTGGAAGGGTGTGTTTTATTAAGTATCTGGTTCTAGTTGTCATAAGGTCAAGGTACAACTCCAAGTCGTCCTGTTACAGAAGATCACGGCTATTCGAATAGATTAACTTCCCTGCAGGGGTGCACCAACTTACCCAACACGCTTGATCCCATTTGGCCGGACACACTTTCCTGGGTCATGCCCGGCCTCGGAAGATCAACACGTCGCAGCCCCACCTAGGCAAAACAGAGAGGCCAGCACGCCGGTCTAAACCTAAGCGCACAGGGGTCTGGGCCCATCGCCCATAGCACACCTGCACGTTGCGAGGGCGGCCGAAAGCAGACCTAGCCTAGTGGCGTTCCAGTCCAATTCGGCGCGCGCCGCTCCGTCGCTGACGTCTGAAGTGCTTCGGCTGATACCACGACGTCGGGATACCCATAACTACTCCCACGTAGATGGTTAGTGCGTATAGGCTCGTAGCCGACTCAGATCAAATACCAAGATCTCGTTAAGCGTGTTAAGTATCCGCGAACGCCGAACAG
>NC_041381.1:144184115-144185468 GCF_002162155.2 Triticum dicoccoides
TGGTTGCTCTGGCAAGAGAGAGGGGTCGTCGTCGATGTAGTCGTACTCGGTGGCATCAGCGCCGGTCTCGGGGTCTACCGGGGAAGAAGAGGGGGGAAGAAACAGTATATACAGAGCCAACAAAGTATCACAAACAGAACGAGGCAATACGCGGTGCTAGGTGTGCCCGAACGCGGTAGTAGGTGATACCGACGAAGGGGGAAAGCATCCGGGAAAGTATTCCCAGTGTTTCGCGTTTTCGGACAGATGAACCGGAGGGGGAAAGTTGCGTGTTTGATATGTTAGAGGTGTGTGGCGGACGAACGGACCGCGTATCCGGATACGTCTCGTCGTTCTGAGCAACTTTCATGTACAAAGTTTTTCCATCTGAGCTACGGTTTATTTTATATTAATTTTAAAAGATTTAATCATTTTTAGATTTATCAAAAATTAATTTAATTTCAAAACGTTTATTGCATCATCATTACATCAGCAGTCAGCGTTGACCGTTGACCGGTCAAACAAGGCAGTGGGGCCCAACTGCTATTGACTGTTTACCTAATCAAGTAACTAAGGCTAATTAACAGTGTTAATTAGATTAACTAACAGGATTAACTAAATTAATTAATTATCTTAATTAATTAATTATTATTTTTACTATTATTTGTATTCTTCTTTTTTTAACACCTATTTTTTTGTAAAAAGGAAGGGGCTGTGGGGCCCGCTGTTAGTGGCCCATCTAGCCACTAGAGCGGGTGCGCTAACGGGCGCTGGGGCGGGGCGCACCCAGGCGCACATCACGCAGGGGGCGAGGCAGTGGCCACGGCGGGGCTCGTCGGCCGGCCGTTTCCGGCGATGAAAGCCGGCGCGGCGGGGCGCGTTGGGTAGCGCGGGCGGGGAGGTGGCCGAAGACGAGGCCTGGGGCGTAGGCGCGGGCCGCGGTGGCGAACAGCGCGAGCGGGGTGAGGACGACAGGCGAGGCCACACGCGCGGGAGCGGACGAAGAGTTTCAGGCGCATAGGTGGTGGCGTCCTACGGCGACGGGAGGGGGAGAGGAAGGGGATGAGGGCTCACAGGGCCCTGTAGATGTGCAAAGGCGTGCTCGGGGCAGCCGGTCGGGGGAGAGGCAGGAAGGCGACGCCGACAAGGTGACGGCGAGCGGCAACGGCGCGACGTCGGGGCAGTTCGGCGCGAGGGCGAGGAGGCGTCGGCGTTGACGGAGGCCGGCGTCGCCGGGGTGGGCGCCGGTGTCGTGGGGTGGGAAGGCGTGGTCGCCGGGGAGAGGCAGCGGGGTCGGGCACCTTGGCCGCGGGCGCGCGCAGATCAAGCGAGGGAGCGGAAGGAGGGGATCGGGGCGAGTGGCGGGGTCGGGGC
>NC_041381.1:144185904-144190356 GCF_002162155.2 Triticum dicoccoides
GAGGGGAGTGGCCGACGTGCGGGGGGGGGAGTGGGCGAGTGGGGCGTGGGGAATCGGGGCGGCCTAGGGTTTGCCCTATAGGCCAGAGGGAGGGGCCGGCTGGGCCAAGTGGGTCGGCCAGCTGGGCCGTCTGGCCCAGTTGGGGGGGGTGTCTGTTTTTTTGTGTTCTTTTTGTTTTGAGCTTTTTCCTTTTATCTATTTTTTTCTTTCTAACTTAGTTTCTATTTATTTTAGTTTTATTAAGTATACCACTAGCCCCTAAATTAGTATTTATAAATACTCTATTGCCACATGAATTTCTCATACCTAATAAAATAGTTTAATGTTTTATAAAATGCATTTAATTATTTGTTTAAGCCACTGTTTTATTTAGTTTAGTGCTTTTAATTATTATTTTTAAAATGTGATCCTCCACCATAATTACCTAAGCATCATTTGCCACCTCTAGAACATTTTAATTTTAATGTTTGAAAACTTTACCATTTGACTTGATTTTAAATTTTGAATTCGAACGGGATTGAATCATCGTGAGATTTACAACAGTAAGAGTGGTGACGTGGCCTCATTAGCAGAGGTTACTGTAGCTTGATTATCCGGGCGTCACAATTCTCCTCCACTACAAGAAATCTCGTCCCGAGATTTAAGAGGTAGTGAAAGGGGGGAAGGTTTGGTAACGAATCTAGCTGGTCTTCTCATTCTGTCTTGCTCTTCTCGAAGAGATCGGTCCAATACATTGATGTCTTCATTTCTCCGCTTTAGGTCATCATGATGAAGTCGGCATCCTTTCTTCGGGATCTTCATCGTATTTACGAATAGGTAACGAGGCAGGTCAGCAACGACAGAATGTTATAAGGTTAATGATCTGGGATTAATCCATGAAGGAGCATATGAGTACCTCTCGAGTTGAACAAATAAAACACATCGAGAGTGAAGTTGGAAGGTACAATAAGAAGTTTCAAGCAGCCAGGCAATCGTTCAATGCCTAGACATAAGGTGAAAATGGTTTCAAAGCCACGGAATAATTATTGTGTCTGATGCCAGAATTGACGATCTCATCGGAAGGTGGCTCATGAATTACATACGAGTCCACGCGGGAGGAATAACTTTGGAAACAGGGGGTGTACAGGAGAGTCAGGTTTCGATCCTGTGGAACTGTGGGTTATGGGCCCACCATGTGGGTAAAAAAATTTAGGGAGGGTGTTGTGATCATGCACGATCATGATAGCAATGCAGGTCAGAGGAAAGCCTGTCAGTTATGTCAATGTCAACATCGGTACCAAGGGCGAGGCACGAAGAGAACTATTTTCCTGCTCGTTGAACGAGGCGGACCAATAGGCAAAGTTCTCGTCCATCGGTGGTCACCGGAATTCATCAACAGTAGAAATAGGGTTACACCAGACAGGAAGGTACACTGAGGTGTTTACCTAAGCAGGGGATTACCACTGCTCGGTTAAGTAGTTTACAAGAAAGTTTGAACAAAACAACGGGAAGGAAAATGTGCTTAAACATGTATATCAGGGGTCTATCCTTCCCAAGGACAAGCAGAGCAAGATATCCATGACAGGATATTATGTAGAAAACTCCTTAGGTAGGGGAGAGAAATTTCATGACATTACCCATACAACGGTGTTTGGATAATTGAGCAAGAAACATTTAGCATTGGGCTTCAAATGTTCTTGTTGAAAATTAGAGTATCACAGACATGCTTCGAGATAGCATTGACATGGTCTTCAAGCAAAGGCCGGTTTTTAGATACTCAATGGATCCATCAGGAACAGTTTATAACATAGGTCTTACAATTTCCTCCAAGAAGAATGGTTATCCTTGCAAATAATGATAGGTCCTCCAGCCAGGGGGGTGGTGCTAGGCATGACATCAGGTTACCGGGTCACCAAAGGATCAACATCATAACTGTCGGAAAGTTGTCCCAACCATCATATCTGACCGAGATTCATATCCAATTGGTGTCATGATACCTCAAACTCAGGGGGTCCGAGAGGAAAAGGTGCAACACATACCGACGAAATGACATTGTAAGATTCTCGAGGAATGAACTATGGGAGCGGGTTTCTGAAGCAATAGTTCATCATTAAACCAAGGAGGGGATGAGAAGGTGGCTGATGGGCTCAGCGACAATTCATTGAGAATTCCAAATGGATGGATTTCCACGATAATGTGAACAAGAAGATGACATTTGTTAGATCAAATGATATAATGGGATATGCTCGAGGAAAACATACATAATTAAACATTGGTTGAACGGTGCACCCGAAATATGGGTTGGGTTGCACGGCCAATGTTAGAATGGTGATTTAATTATCGAAAGACTTAGAATGAACTATCGCCCATTCACTTCAAAGCAATAGGGTTGCTAGAAGTTTTGAATTCACACGTCATAGCTCAATTGTCGGTATTCCGATTGAAAACAATACGGGGACCAAGGAATGTACGAAGATGGAAAGAAGTATTATGTTATCAAGAATTCTTAAGAGGTGGTGAAATTCTCACCACATTCTTGACAAAAAGAGATGGTAATACTTCCGAGGTAAGGAAGATCAACTGCTGGGTAGCAGGGATCTCAAGGTTTACACAAAACACGAACAAGTTGTGTTGAACGGAAGGCAATAAAGTGGTCGATGAGAACAGGAATCATCGAGGGGCAAGGATGGTATTACCCATCATGAATTCAATTGAATTCCTGGAAGAGTATCAGAATGTAGATGGTGATCATGACACATTTGTCGAGAGATTCCACGAAGATGTAATCGATCCGCGATCACACCAAGTCAAAAGAATGATGAAGCAAGAGGTTATTGGAACCATAGGTACGACACAAACTTGAAATCAAGATTGTTGTTCAAGGCGAACTGATATGACGAGGAAGATCGACGTAAGCTTAGCTCATTGTCAAAAGTTGTGCTCCGGGATTAAGGACCAGGTAGCACAGTTAAAATTTAGCATGGTAATGATATGGCCGATCAGGCTAGGAATGACATGACCGTGTACAAACTCGTAAGTAAAGAATATTAGTAAGAGTTGTTGAACCGTAATGCGGACTCGGTTTAGTTATCGGTGTCTTTGAGTGTTTAATAACTCAGAGCCCATGAAAAATTGTAATCAGTGAGTATGTAGCACTTGATGAAGAACTCATAGGAAGTTATGCAGTTCCAAGATAATCTCGAGATACCATGGGGTAATACTCGACGACAGATCAAAGTAAAGGTTGGACTGGTGTATTGATCCATAGGAGACAATTGTTTTAACTTGTCCGAGAAATGAGATCAAAGAAGAACAATCATGGTTGGAACCACGGTTGCAAGGGATCAATTCACAGATACCATATGTTAGTTATCAAGGAAATAGTTATTGTTACAAGAAGCTTCCATGATAGGATATACATCGCGTCCATGGGCATGAACACAAAGTTCAAGGTCGACTCCCACTTCTCCAATGCATACCCTTTCATTCACTTCTCGCTTTCGATGAAGTTATAGCATTGAAATTTTATCTGGCAAAATACCAGAAGAGTACGACTCGTGAAAACTTTCGAGTTCACGCATATTAAGGAAGGCATAGGTTCAACCCATCGGGGCATCTTAGAATCCTATACCAGAATCTTTTAGAAGTAATTAACTCAAGCTCGAAGGCAGAGCATGGTTGAGAAAGTAGACGATACAATTTACCAAAGGCATTATGTATCCGAGAAAAGGCTCACAAGTTTATTGAATATGAAGGGCGTTGTCAGATAAAATCCAACAAAGGATCTGGTGGTCCACAAGGGATCTGACGTGAGCATCGGTACTCAACTAGAGGAAGCAGATTATAGAAACAACTGACTAACTCAATTGTCAAATGCAAAGGAATTATGATTTCCAAATCAAGGGATCAGAAGCAATGCTCTGATTAGGGGTGGATAAGTTGAATAGCCGTAGGGTACAACCAAAGACAATTGGATTGGTCGAGAACCAATTCCAGTAAAAAGAATGGCAGCTCAGCCGGAAAAGAGTGACGCCCGGGTATTTAGCTATAGTAATTCCCTGCTAATGGTGCCACGTCACTTCGATTACTTTCGCTAATCTCGTGTTAGTTCGGAACCGATTCAAATTCATATTCAAAATCAAGCAAACAATAAACGTTTTCAAAAGTCAAAACTAAAATGTTATAAATGTGACAAATAATTCATAAGTAATGTTGGTGGAGAAACCACATTTTTATAAAAGGTCTAACTGCATTTAATTAATTAAAACAGTAGGTAAGACAAATACATAAATGCCTTGGTATTTTATAAAATACTAAACTATATTATTTGGGGGTTAAACCTTTTGTGGCAGAGGTATAATTAGTGTTACTATTTAAGGTACAACTTTTATGTTTTATAAAACTAGAATAAAATAAAACAGTAAAAGAAAAGGGGACAAAAAAAAAGAAGACAAGAAATTACAGCCCCCCCCC
>NC_041381.1:144191520-144196591 GCF_002162155.2 Triticum dicoccoides
CCGCCTCCATCGTGCCCGCTCGTCGCCGTCCTTGCCCGGCTCCACGAGCGCACGCCCCCTGCCTCCCTGCGTCGTCGGCACCCCACCGTGCCCCGCCAGTCCCGCCACCGCGGTTGGCCTGGGCGGGTGCCGTATCAGGCACCCACGCGCCCGTGCCCGCATCGGCCCCCTGGGGCCAATGACATGGGGGTCCCACCCCAGAACGTTAAAAAAAAGTATATAAAAATAAATAAAACAATAATTAAAATAAAAATAAATTTAGTTAATTAATTAATTAACTAAATTAATTAAGTTAATTAACCTTAATTAATTAATCTAATTAACCTGTTAGCTTAATTAAACAGTAATTAGTTTAACTAAATCCTAATTAACCTAACAGAGTATGACAGGTGGGTCCCATTGGACCCACGCGTCAGTTTGACCCAGTCAACCCCTGTTGACTGCTGATGTCAGCATGGCGTCATGCTGACGTCATAAATCCATTTTCCGAATTAATTAAATAATTAAATAAATTCCAGAAATTAATAAAATCTTTAGAAAATCATATCTTTTAATCCGTAACTCGGATTAAAATATTTTCAACATGAAAGTTGCTCAGAACGACGAGACGAACCCGGATACGTAGCCCCTTCGTCCACCACACACCCCTAACATATCAAACCCGCAACTTTCCCCCTTCGGTTCATCTATCAGAAAACACGAAACACCGGGAATACTTTCCCGGAGGTTTTCCCCCCTTCACCGGTATCACCTACTACCGCGTTAGGGCACACCGAACACCGCGTATTGCCTTGTTATATTTTGTGATGCTTTTTTTGCTCTGTATTCATTATCTCTTCCCCCTCTTCTCTCCGGTAGACTACGAGACCGACGCTGCTACTGACCAGTTCGACTACGGAGTTGACGACCCCTCTCTCTTGCCAGAGCAACCAGGCAAGCCCCCCCCTTGATCACCAGATATCGCCTATTCTACTCTATACTACTTGCATTAGAGTAGTGTAGCATGTTACTGCTTTCGTTAATCCTATTCTGATGCATAGCCTGACATTGTCGCTACATCTGTTGATACCTTACCTGCAATCCTATATGCTTAGTATAGGATGCTAGTTTATCATCATTGGCCCTACATTCTTGTCAGTCTGCCTTGCTATACTATCGGGCCGTGATCACTTGGGAGGTGATCACGGGTATATACTATACATACATACATACTATACAGATGGTGACTAAAGTCGGGTCAGCTCATTGAGTACCCGCAAGTGATTCTGACGAGGGGGCTGAAAGGACAGGTGGCTCCATCCCGGTAGAGGTGGGCCTGGGTTCCCGACGGCCCTCGACTGTTACTTTGAGGCGGAGCGACAGGGCAGGTTGAGACCACCTAGGAGACAGGTGGGCCTGGCCCTGTTCGGCGTTCGCGGATACTTAACACGCTTAACGAGATCTTGGTATTTGATCTGAGTCGGCTACGAGCCTATACGCACTAACCATCTACGTGGGAGTAGTTATGGGTATCCCGACGTCGTGGTATCAGCCGAAGCACTTCAGAAGTCAGCGACGGAGCGGCGCGCGCCGAATTGGACTGGAACGCCACTAGGCTAGGTCTGCTTTCGGCCGCCCTCGCAACGTGCAGGTGTGCTATGGGCGATGGGCCCAGACCCCTGTGCGCTTAGGTTTAGACCGGCGTGCTGGCCTCTCTGTTATGCCTAGGTGGGGCTGCGACGTGTTGATCTTCCGAGGCCGGGCATGACCCAGGAAAGTGTGTCCGGCCAAATGGGATCGAGCGTGTTGGGTTATGTGGTGCACCCCTGCAGGGAAGTTAATCTATTCGAATAGCCATGATCTTCGGTAACAGGACGACTTGGAATTGTACCTTGACCTTATGACAACTAGAACCGGATTCTTAATAAAACACACCCTTCCAAGTGCCAGATACAACCGGTGGTCGCTCTCCCTCAGGGATACGAGGGGAGGATCGCCGGGTAGGATATGCTATGCGATGCTACTTGGAGGACTTCGACCTACCCTCTTCTGCCTGTTGCAAGACGAAGGTGACCAGAAGCGTAGTCTTCGATAAGACTAGCTATCCCCCCTTATTCTGGCATTCTGCAGTTCAGTCCACTGATATGGCCCTTTACACATATACCCATGCATATGTAGTGTAGTTCCTTGCTTGCGAGTACTTTGGATGAGTACTCACGGTTGCTTTCTCCCCCTTTTTCCCCCTTTCCTTTCTTTCTGGTTGTCGCAACCAGATGCTGGAGTCCAGGAGCCAGACGCCACCGTCGACGATGACCCCTACTACACCGGAGGTGCCTACTACTACGTGCAGCCCGCTGACGATGACCAGGAGTAGTTAGGAGGATCCCAGGCAGGAGGCCTGTGCCTCTTTCGATCTGTATCCTAGTTTGTGCTAGCCTTCTTAAGGCAAACTTGTTTAACTTATGTCTGTACTCAGATATTGTTGCTTCCGCTGACTCGTCTATGATCGAGCACTTGTATTCGAGCCCTCGAGGCCCCTGGCTTGTATTATGATGCTTGTATGACTTATTTTATTTGTAGAGTTGTGTTGTGATAACTCCCCGTGAGTCCCTGATCTTGATCGTACACATTTGCGTGCATGATTAGTGTATGATTGAATCGGGGGCGTCACAAGTTGGTATCAGAGCCAACTGCCTGTAGGAATCCCCCTTCCACACTCCTTGGCCGAAGTCGAGTCTAGACATTGCAAAACTTTTACTAACTTGGCTGTGTGCCTTACGGGCCCACGTCGCCATCGGGTGGTACTAGGATCTTTTACTCCTCGACCTTTACTCTGGGACTCTGATCTCTCTTCTATTCGGGTTAAACGAAATTTACTAAATCTAACATTAGGATCTCGTTATCACTTTCACCCGGAGAGCCCCTTATTACTAATGATCGTCTGCTGCACCAGAAGACCCTGAAGATACTCTCCACTGTTAACCCGAGAACTTGTGTTCATCGCGTTTGCAATTCACCTTCCACCGCAAACCCTTATGGATAACTACTTGCATTTGTTGTTCTTACATTCATCCCCAGTGGTCTTGTTATTACAAGATACCCTGAAAAACTCGTCGTTGTTTCAATAATTCCTTGAGCTTACTGCCTTGCTGTTCTTTGTCACTTGAATACCCCTACGGTTAATTCTCGCACTTATCGAGTATCCGCTCATCCCCCAGTTGTTCATGTGTTACACAAAAGTCTTCGAAATACCACCCGATATTCCGAAAATCCTCAGCAACCTATTGCTCTGGAATTTCTTGTTTGCTTTCATTATGATTAATTCCATAAGTATAGAAATTTTATTGACATTCCTTGTCATTATCATTTTGAGTCTGTTGACTCAATATGCTGCGAATACACGCAATCATCATTGATCCTTATAAATTACCTTTCCGGCTGAGTTTCCATTCTTTTAACTGGAATTGGTCCTTGACCAATCCAATTGTCGTTGATTGTACCCTAAGACTATTCAACTTATCCATCCCTAATCAGAGCATTGCTTCTGATCCCTTGATCTGGAAATCATAATTCCTTTGCATTTGACAATTGAGTTGGTCAATTGTTTCTATAATCCGATCTCCTTGCATTCTTCTTCCTCTAGTTGAGTACCGATACTCATATCAGATCCTTTGTGGACCATCAAGTCCTTTGTTGGATTGTTATCCGACAGTGTCCTTCACATTTGATCACCGTGTGAGTTCTTCCCCTGATACATAATGCCTTTGTTAAGTTGTATCCTCTGCTTGGTCAACCATGCTCTGCTTTCGGGCTTGTGTTATTTACTCATGAAACTCGTGGTATATGTTTCTAAGAAGCCCCTATGGGTTGAACATATGCCTTCTCTAAACCGTGTGAACCCGAAAGTTTTCACGAGTCATACTCTTCTGGTGCTTCACCAGATAAAATTTCAACACTGCAACATCATCGAACGTGAGAAGTGAATGAAAGGTTATGCATTGGAGAAGTGGGAGTCGACCTTGAACTTTGTGTTCATGCCCATGGACGCGATGTATATCCTATCATGGAAGCTTCTTGTAATAATAACTATTTCCTTGATAGCTAATATATGGTATCTGTGAATTGATCCCTTGCAACCGTGGTTCCGACCATGATTGTTCTTCTTTGATTCCATTTCTCGGACAAGTTAAAACAATTGTCTTCTATGGATCAATACACCAGTCCGACCTTTACTTTGATCTTGTGTTGAGTATTACCCCCCTGGTATCTCGAGATTATCATGGTACTGCATAACTTCTTATGAGTTCTTCATCAAGTGCTACCTTACCACTGATTCCAATTTTTCATGGGCTCTGAGTTATTAAACACTCAAAGACACCGATAACTGAACCGAGTCCGCTCTACGGTTCAACAACTCTTCAGTAAGCTTCTATAAGTATGAGTTTGTACCCGATCACGCCATTCCTAGCCTGTTTGGCTACATCATTGTCGTGATGATTCTAACTGTGCTACCTGGTCCTTATTCTCGGAGCACCAATTTGCGACGATAGCTAAGCTTACATCGATCTTCCTCGTCATATCATTTCGCCTTGAACAACAAGCTAGATTTCAAGTTTGTGTCGTACCTATGGTTCCAATAACCTCTAGCTTCATCATTCTTTTGACTTGATGTCATCACCGATCGATTACGTCTTCATGGAATCTCTCGACAAATGTGTCGTGATCATCATGACCGTTCTGAGCTCTTCCAGGATATCAATTGAGTTCATGATGAGAAATACCATCCTTGCCCTTGATGATTGTGTTATCATTGACCACTTTATTGCCTTCCCACCAACACAAGCTTGTTCGTGTTTGGTGTTATACCTTGAGTTCCTTGTTATCCAGTAAATGTTCTTCTTTACCTTGGAACATTAACATCTCTTATGTCCTCAATGTTGTGAGAATTTCACCACCTCTGGAGAATTCTTGATACAAGTGATACTTATCACCATCACCATTCTTTTCCTGGTCTCCGTGTTGTTTCTAACCGGAATACCAACAAATGGTCTGTGATGTGTAAATTCTAAACTTCTAGCAACCCTATTGCTTT
>NC_041381.1:144200479-144205117 GCF_002162155.2 Triticum dicoccoides
CGTGCTCCGGCACCCCGGAGCCCCTCTACCCCCTGCGGCCATCGGCCTGCGCCCACGTGCGCGCTCGACGCGCCGGGCCCGCGCCTCGGCCGCGCTCACAGCGGCCCCGCCTCCATCGTGCCCGCTCGTCGCCGTCCTTGCCCGGCTCCACGAGCGCACGCCCCCTGCCTCCCTGCGTCGCCGGCACCCCACCGTGCCCCGCCAGTCCCGCCACCGCGGTTGGCCTGGGCGGGTGCCGTATCAGGCACCCACGCGCCCGTGCCCGCATCGGCCCCCTGGGGCCAATGACATGGGGGTCCCACCCTAGAACGTTAAAAAAAGTATATAAAAATAAATAAAACAATAATTAAAATAAAAATAAATTTAATTAATTAATTAATTAACTAAATTAATTAAGTTAATTAACCTTAATTAATTAATCTAATTAACCTGTTAGCTTAATTAAACAGTAATTAGTTTAACTAAATCCTAATTAACCTAACAGAGTATGACAGGTGGGTCCCATTGGACCCACGCGTCAGTTTGACCCAGTCAACCCCTGTTGACTGCTGATGTCAGCATGACGTCATAAATCCATTTTCCGAATTAATTAAATAATTAAATAAATTCCAGAAATTAATAAAATCTTTAGAAAATCATATATTTTAATCCGTAACTCGGATTAAAATATTTTCAACATGAAAGTTGCTCAGAACGACGAGACGAACCCGGATACGTAGCCCCTTCGTCCACCACACACCCCTAACATATCAAACCCGCAACTTTCCCCCTCCGGTTCATCTATCAGAAAACACGAAACACCGGGAATACTTTCCCGGAGGTTTTCCCCCCTTCACCGGTATCACCTACTACCGCGTTAGGGCACACCGAACACCGCGTATTGCCTTGTTATATTTTGTGATGCTTTGTTTGCTCTGTATTCATTATTTCTTCCCCCTCTTCTCTTCGGTAGACTACGAGACCGACGCTGCTGCTGACCAGTTCGACTACGGAGTTGACGACCCCTCTCTCTTGCCAGAGCAACCAGGCAAGCCCCCCCCCCCCTTGATCACCAGATATCGCCTATTCTACTCTATACTACTTGCATTAGAGTAGTGTAGCATGTTACTGCTTTCGTTAATCCTATTCTGATGCATAGCCTGACATTGTCGCTACATCTGTTGATACCTTACCTGCAATCCTATATGCTTAGTATAGGTTGCTAGTTTATCATCATTGGCCCTACATTCTTGTCAGTCTGCCTTGCTATACTATTGGGCCGTGATCACTTGGGAGGTGATCACGGGTATATACTATACATACATACATACTATACAGATGGTGACTAAAGTCGGGTCAGCTCATTGAGTACCCGCAAGTGATTCTGACGAGGGGGCTGAAAGGACAGGTGGCTCCATCCCGGTAGAGGTGGGCCTGGGTTCCCGACGGCCCTCGACTGTTACTTTGAGGCAGAGTGACAGGGCAGGTTGAGACCACCTAGGAGACAGGTGGGCCTGGCCCTGTTCGGCGTTCACGGATACTTAACACGCTTAACGAGATCTTGGTATTTGATCTGAGTCGGCTACGAGCCTATACGCACTAACCATCTACGTGGGAGTAGTTATGGGTATCCCGACGTCGTGGTATCAGCCGAAGCACTTCAGACGTCAGCGACGGAGCGGCGCGCGCCGAATTGGACTGGAACGCCACTAGGCTAGGTCTGCTTTCGGCCGCCCTCGCAACATGCAGGTGTGCTATGGGCGATGGGCCCAGACCCCTGTGCGCTTAGGTTTAGACCGGCGTGCTGGCCTCTCTGTTGTGCCTAGGTGGGGCTGCGACGTGTTGATCTTCCGAGGCCGGGCATGACCCAGGAAAGTGTGTCCAGCCAAATGGGATCGAGCGTGTTGGGTTATGTGGTGCACCCCTGCAGGGAAGTTAATCTATTCGAATAGCCGTGATCTTCGGTAACAGGATGACTTGGAGTTGTACCTTGACCTTATGACAACTAGAACCGGATTCTTAATAAAACACACCCTTCCAAGTGCCAGATACAACCGGTGGTCGCTCTCCCTCAGGGATACGAGGGGAGGATCGCCGGGTAGGATATGCTATGCGATGCTACTTGGAGGACTTCGACCTACCCTCTTCTGCCTGTTGCAAGACGAAGGTGACCAGAAGCGTAGTCTTCGATAAGACTAGCTATCCCCCCTTATTCTGGCATTCTGCAGTTCAGTCCACTGATATGGCCCTTTACACATATACCCATGCATATGTAGTGTAGTTCCTTGCTTGCGAGTACTTTGGATGAGTACTCACGGTTGCTTTCTCCCCCCTTTTTTCCCCCTTTCCTTTCTTTCTGGTTGTCGCAACCAGATGCTGGAGTCCAGGAGCCAGACGCCACCATCGACGACGACCCCTACTACACCGGAGGTGCCTACTACTACGTGCAGCCCGCTGACGACGACCAGGAGTAGTTAGGAGGATCCCAGGCAGGAGGCCTGTGCCTCTTTCGATCTGTATGCTAGTTTGTGCTAGCCTTCTTAAGGCAAACTTGTTTAACTTATGTCTGTACTCAGATATTGTTGCTTCCGCTGACTCGTCTATGATCGAGCACTTGTATTCGAGCCCTCGAGGCCCCTGGCTTGTATTATGATGCTTGTATGACTTATTTTATTTGTAGAGTTGTGTTGTGATAACTCCCCGTGAGTCCCTGATCTTGATCGTACACATTTGCGTGCATGATTAGTGTACGATTGAATCGGGGGCGTCACAAAAAGTAATTTATAAGGATCAATGATGATTGCGTGCTTTCACACACATGTTGAATCGATAGGATCAAAATGATCGTGTCAAAGGATACTAATGAATATTGCTACACATATGGAAAGCATCCATATTGCAAGCAGACAAGTATTTGCCGAGCAATAGTTTGAAGAGGATACTCGGAAGATCGAATAGCATTTGGAAGACTTTTATGAAACACATGAACAACTGGGGATGAGCGGATACTCGACAAGTGCGAGGATTTATTTGAAGGGGTATTCATGTGGCAAAGAACTGCTAGGTAGTAGGCACAAAGTATTCTCGGAATAATAGAGAAAACTTCGGGGTATCTTGTAATAACAAGATCAATGGGGGATGATCGTATGAATGGCAAGTGTAAGTAGTCATCCATAAGGATTTATCGGTGGTCGGGAATAGCAAAAGTGATGGGCACAAAGTCTCGAAAGAATATCAAAGAGTATCTTCGGAATCTTCTGATGTAGCAGGCGATCCTCTGCAGTAAGGGGCTCTCCGGGTGGATGCGATCACGAGATCCTAATCTTAGAGTTAGCAAATTCATTTAACCCGAATAGTAGAGAGATCAGAGTCCCAGAGTATAGGTCGAGGAGTAAAAGATCCTAATACCACCCAATGGCGACGTGGGCCCATGGGCCGCACAGCCATGTTAGTAAAAGTTTTGTAAAGTCTAGACTCAACTTCGCCCAGGGAGTTGGAAAGGGGGATTCCTACAGGCAGTCGGCTCTGATACCAACTTGTGACGCCCCCGATTCAATCATACACTAATCATGCACGCAAATGTGTACGATCAAGATCAGGGACTCACGGGAAGATATCACAACACAACTCTACAAATAAAATAAGTCATACAAGCATCATAATACAAGCCAGGGGCCTCGAGGGCTCGAATACAAGTGCTCGATCATAGACGAGTCAGCGGAAGCAACAATATCTGAGTACAGACATAAGTTAAACAAGTTTGCCTTAAGAAGGCTAGCACAAACTGGGATACAAATCGAAAGAGGCGCAGGCCTCCTGCCTGGGATCCTCCTAAACTACTCCAGGTCGTCATCAGCGGGCAACACGTAGTAGTAGGCACCTCCAGTGTAGTAGGGGTCGTCGTCGACGGTGGTGTCTGGCTCCTGGACTCCAGCATCTGGTTGCGACAACCAGAAAGAAAGGAAAGGGGAAAAAAGGGGGGGAGAAAGCAACCGTGAGTACTCATCCAAAGTACTCGCAAGCAAGGAACTACACTACATATGCATGGGTATATGTGTAAGGAGGCCATATCAGTGGACTGAACTGCAGAATGCCAGAGTAAGAGGGGGATAACTAATCCTGTCGAAGACTACGCTTCTGGTCACCTTCGTCTTGCAACAGGCAGAAGAGGCTTGGTCGAAGTCCTCCAAGTAGCATCGCATAGCATATCCTACCCGGCGATCCTCCCCTCGTATCCCTGAGGGAGAGCGACCACCGGTTGTATCTGGCACTTGGAAGGGTGTGTTTTATTAAGTATCCGGTTCTAGTTGTCATAAGGTCAAGGTACAACTCCAAGTCATCCTGTTACCGAAGATCACGGCTATTCGAATAGATTAACTTCCCTGCAGGGGTGCACCAACTTACCCAACACGCTTGATCCCATTTGGCCGGACACACTTTCCTGGGTCATGCCCGGCCTCGGAAGATCAACACGTCGCAGCCCCACCTAGGCAAAACAGAGAGGCCAGCACGCCGGTCTAAACCTAAGCGCACAGGGGTCTGGGCCCATCGCCCATAGCACACCTGCACGTTGCGAGGGCGGCCGAAAGCAGACCTAGCCTAGTGGCGTTCCAGTCCAATTCGGCGCGCGCCGCTCCGTCGCTGACGTCTGAAGTGCTT
>NC_041381.1:144206220-144207584 GCF_002162155.2 Triticum dicoccoides
GGGGGGGCTTGCCTGGTTGCTCTGGCAAGAGAGAGGGGTCGTCGTCGATGTAGTCGTACTCGGTGGCATCAGCGCCGGTCTCGGGGTCTACCGGGGAAGAAGAGGGGGGAAGAAACAGTAAATACAGAGCCAACAAAGTATCACAAACAGAACGAGGCAATACGCGGTGCTAGGTGTGCCCGAACGCGGTAGTAGGTGATACCGACGAAGGGGGAAAGCATCCGGGAAAGTATTCCCAGTGTTTCGCGTTTTCGGACAGATGAACCGGAGGGGGAAAGTTGCGTGTTTGATATGTTAGAGGTGTGTGGCGGACGAACGGACCCCGTATCCGGATACGTCTCGTCGTTCTGAGCAACTTTCATGTACAAAGTTTTTCCATCTGAGCTACTGTTTATTTTATATTAATTTTAAAAGATTTAATCATTTTTAGATTTATCAAAAATTAATTTAATTTCAAAACGTTTATTGCGTCATCATTACATCAGCGGTCAGCGTTGACCGTTGACCGGTCAAACAAGGCAGTGGGGCCCAACTGCTATTGACTGTTTACCTAATCAAGTAATTAAGGCTAATTAACAGTGTTAATTAGATTAACTAACAGGATTAACTAAATTAATTAATTATCTTAATTAATTAATTATTATTTTTACTATTATTTGTATTCTTCTTTTTTTAACACCTATTTTTTTGTAAAAAGGAAGGGGCTGTGGGGCTCGCTGTTAGTGGCCCATCTAGCCACTAGAGCGGGTGCGCTAACGGGCGCTGGGGCGGGGCGCACCCAGGCGCACATCACGCAGGGGGCGAGGCAGTGGCCACGGCGGGGCTCGCCGGCCGGCCGTTTCCGGCGATGAAAGCCGGCGCGGCGGGGCACGTTGGGTAGCGCGGGCGGGGAGGTGGCCGAAGACGAGGCCTGGGGCGTAGGCGCGGGCCGCGGTGGCGAACAGCGTGAGCGGGGTGAGGACGACAGGCGAGGCCACACGCGCGGGAGCGGACGAAGAGTTTCAGGCGCATAGGTGGTGGCGTCCTACGGCGACGGGAGGGGGAGAGGAAGGGGATGAGGGCTCACAGGGCCCTGTAGATGTGCAAAGGCGTGCTCGGGGCAGCCGGTCGGGGGAGAGGCAGGAAGGCGACGCCGACAAGGTGACGGCGAGCGGCAACGGCGCGACGTCGGGGCAGTTCGGCGCGAGGGCGAGGAGGCGTCGGCGTTGACGGAGTCCGGCGTCGCCGGGGTGGGCGCCGGTGTCGTGGGGTGGGAAGGCGTGGTCGCCGGGGAGAGGCAGCGGGGTCGGGCACCTTGGCCGCGGGCGCGCGTCAGATCAAGCGAGGGAGCGGAAGGAGGGGATCGGGGCGAGTGGCGGGGTCGG
>NC_041381.1:144207812-144209023 GCF_002162155.2 Triticum dicoccoides
TTTTTCCTTTCTAACTTAGTTTCTATTTATTTTAGTTTTATTAAGTATACCACTAGCCCCTAAATTAGTATTTATAAATACTCTATTGCCACATGAATTTCTCATACCTAATAAAATAGTTTAATGTTTTATAAAATGCATTTAATTATTTGTTTAAGCCACTGTTTTATTTAGTTTAGTGCTTTTAATTATTTTTTTAAAAATGTGATCCTCCACCATAATTATATGCCACCTCTAGAACATTTTAATTTTAATGTTTGAAAACTTTACCATTTGACTTGATTTTAAATTTTGAATTCGAACGGGATTGAATCATCGTGAGATTTACAACAGTAAGAGTGGTGACGTGGCCTCATTAGCAGAGGTTACTGTAGCTTGATTATCCGGGCGTCACACTCCAAATCTCAATCACGCCATTGCATGCTTGAATAACTTCCAATGAGTCAGATTCAACAATGACCTGGTGACAGCCGAGTCCTTCAACCAACTCTAGTCCTCGCTGAATAGCTACTGCTTCCGCCGTTGTTGCATCAAGGAGATGATGAAGCAACCAGGATGCTCCCGCAAGAGCCTCTCCTCGTTGTTTTGAAGAATTGCTGCAGCTGCACCCGTTCCATCTTCAAAAAAAGCGGCGTCAACATTTAATTTATAAGAATTGATTGGAGGTTTCACCCACATAACTTTATCCGGTTTCTTCTGATCCGCAGCTCGAGAAAAGTTACTTGTGATCGCTTGGATAGCGAATGCAGTACTTGAAGGATTTTGGACATTTTTGCCCTTAACAAATTCTCGTCGCTGCCACCATATATACCAAGCCCCAACGACCAAAGACTCCCGGAATCCCAACCTACCAAGAACAGGTGAATGTCTCGCCGGTTGCGTTAGTAATTCTTGAAGGATCACACTACCTGACCTGTCAATTTGAATGACTTCACCTATTATTTCATGTAACCCCAGTTTCTTCCATACTTCTTTTGCTCTTTCACATGTAAACACCAGATGTCGCATATCTTCCGCCCCTTGCTTGCATACTGGGCATTGAGGCTGTACCTTGATGTGTCTGTTTGCCAAGATCGACATCCCTGGGACAATACCATGTAAAGCACGCACTTTCTTTAGATCAGGGGGCAACACGTCAGGCTGGGTCAGACCCATATTCCGGTTGTTTTACCTGTTTTTGTGAACTTTGATCAATAAAGTAAAGTAGGTTT
>NC_041381.1:144209197-144236580 GCF_002162155.2 Triticum dicoccoides
AAAAGGTGAAAGCACGGGAAGCGAATGCACCTGGGCCGAGCCATGTTGTTGATTTTTCTCCAACCTCATTATTTTTGTGCTTCCTTCAGTTTGGTTTAGCATGGATTATATGTCTTGTCTTATTCCCGGTTTAGCATGGCATTAAATTATTTTTTCCCGTTTCCACATTTTTTAGAGTGCTCATGATTTTGGAACAATGTGCTCGGATTTACGAATGTTCATGAATTTCAAAAATTATTCATTGATTTTTAGAAAATGAGGCACATTTTGAAATATATGAGAATTTAGAATATACTTGCTAATATATTAAATGTGCATGCATTTTAATTATTTTGTTCAAGTTTGAAAGTTTTCTATGAATTTCAAAAATGCCTGTGAACTTGATGAAATTTTCATATTTATTTAAAAAGAAGTGAACCGAAAGCCCAAAGTAAGCTAAAAAAAATCTCGCGACAAGCAAAAGAAAAGAAGACAAGAGAAACGAAAAAAGCAGAAAAAATGGGAAATGTTTGCTATCGAAACAAAGAGAAAAGAGAGTTTATTGGCTGGCCCAATCGCAAGCGCCCTGTGCGTTTGCTCGACTGTTACGTCGTAGTATGAACCCTACTTGGCATTTATAGCACTGGTCACGGGCACAAAGAAGAAAGCGCTGACACTCTCATTCACTCCTATTCTAATAGTCCGGACCATCTAATATGAGTTCTATACAGGAGCCCAAAACTGGTTTTGTGAAGCTGGTAGAAGCTTTTGAATGGTTTTGTGGAGGTTCTAGAAGCTAATGTTTGATTTTACTTTCTTTGTATTTATTTTCTGTTTTTTCTCATTTTTGAATTTATTTTTTAAAACAAATCAAGAAAAAAAATTTGAATTCACGTATGTTTTCAGGTCCTTGAACTTTCTTTCAAATTTGTGATTTTTCTAAAATTAGGTAAAATAATCCAAATTCATGATTTTTCTGAATTCAAGAACTTTTATAAAACTCAAGAATATTTAGGAAATACAATAATTGTTTTTCCAAACTAATAAGCATTTTTTTATTTCAGGTTTTTTGCTAGCAGTATGTTTTTTTTCATAAACGAGGAGAGAGTGCGAGCATGCCTTCACTTTAGAGAGCGTGCGTGCAAATTTAAACCGAAGACCGAAATACCGAACCAAAAGAACCGGGACCGAAGCCGAATAGACCGAAACCAAAAATATCGGTACAAAATTCGGTCAGCAACTATGTGAAACCGATATTACATCGGTCGTTATGGTTATTACCCTCGACTACCCGAAGTACCGTAAGGAACCGAGAAAAAATAGTAACAGCCCAACTCAATGCATTAGGCCCATAGCCCACTATCGCTACAGATTCTAAGCTCCCACAAATTGGAGGCACCTATTGCGTGCCTTCAGCGCCACCGAAGAGAACTGGCGCCTTGCAACAGCCGCTGGATGGGCCGGCCCACGATTACGCAAGACGCAACGCGGAAAAAGATCGCCAAAAGGTGCCTCCAATTCGTGGGAGCTTAGAATCTGTAGCGATAGTGGGCTATGGGCCTAATGCACGCCTTCAGCGCCACCGAAGAGAATGGCGCCTTGCAACAGCCGCTGGATGGGCCGGACAACGATTGCGCAAGACGCAACGCGGAAAAAGATCGCCAAAAATACCTCACGTTTGGGATTCGTACTCGCAACCTCGTGCTTTTAAAGAATGGGAACTAGACGCGCAATTTATTACACATTACACTGTAGTGTTTTACTTTCTAATTATTTGAAAACATGTTCACATATTACCAAATAAGGTTCATCAAATTTGAAAAAACTTTTATTGGTTTTGAAAAAAGTTCATCAAAATTGAAAAAAATTTAATGGATTTTCATTTAATGTTCATCAAACTTGAAAATGGTTCATCGAATTTGAAAAACATTCATCGAAATTGAAAAAAAGTTACTAATTTTTCAAGAAAAGTTCATCGGATTTGAAAGAAGTTCATCGGATTGAGAAAAAATTCATCGGATTTGAAAAAAGTTTATCAAATTTGAAAAAAGTTCATCAAATTTGGAAAATAGTTCATCGAGTTTGGAAAAGAGTTCATCGTATTTGAAAAAAGTTCATCGGATTTGGAAAAAAGTTCATCAGATTTGAAAAAAGTTCATAGTATTTGGAAAAAAAGTTCATCAAATTTGGAAAAAGTTCATCGGATTTGGAAAATAGTTCATCGAATTTGAAAAAATTTCATTGGATTTAAAAAAAGTTCATCGAATTTGAAAAAAGTTCATTGAATTTAGAAAATAGTTCATCGAGTTTGGAAAAAGAGTTCATCGAATTTGAAAAGAGTTCATCAGATTTGGAAAATAGTTCATCAGATTTAACAAAAAAGTTCACGCATTAGAAAAAGAAAATGTCGGATATTTGTAAACATTTCGCGCATTTAAGAAAAAAAGAAAACAAAAAACAAAAAAGAAAGGAGAAAAAACACAAAAAACATAGAGGAAATTTCTTGTTTGTATTAAAAGACGAAAAGGAGGTTTTGATTCATGAGTCAGGCGTTGGCGTAGTGGTCCGTCGAGTCGGCTATCGACGGAGAGGTATTTGGTTTGATTCCTGACTAAGCGCAATTTTCTTTGATGTCCTTTTTTGAGTTTCAAAACACGGGGAAGAACTGGTAATTGGGCCGAGCCCAGCTAGCGTCGCTGCAGGCACCGGTTTGCGGAAACAGCTATAATCGGCGCCTGCAGCGCTAAATAGGAAATGCCGACTTGGAGCACTGTGGTTAATCGTGGTTGGTGGGGACCACCTGACATTTTGTTTTCCACTCGGTAATTCTCGCTATTGGGTTGGGCCTTCGCTGCTCGCTGCCCTCGCATGAACCCAAGCTCGCATCCCACTCCTCCGTCATCCTGTCTCTCTTCCCCCCTTCTCCTTCCAATTGCCGTCACGCTAGGGTTGGCGGCCATCGCCAGCCTAGCTCCCATTGGCACAACCTGAGGTTGCTTGCCGCTTGCCCCTTCCTCCATAGGTCACCGGCCATCTTGAGGTTTCCCTAACCATCATTCATTCCGCTGCTCCTACTCCCGCCGGGACTGAACCAATGGTGGGGCAGGCAGCTCCGTCCCCATCCCCCCCACGGCTCTACCACCAAGGATCGCTTCTCTCGGCCGCACGAACTTCCGCCCCGCTCTACTTCCCCATCTCTTTCCTTCTTGCGCGGATGTGGATTTCATTTTTGTGTCGATTGATGTGGCAGATCGCAATGAGGTTTAGGGATTGGATGTGGGGGTGTTATTCTGGTGGTGATTTGGCACTGCATCCTCTTTCCAATGGCATTGGATTTTGTGGCGGGTTCTTCAGTCCTTGTTACGCCCTTGCTTAGATTAGAGTATGTGCTTGGTGTCGTTTGATTGGGTGGTGTGTTTTCTTGGTTACGACATCCGTTTTAGAGAAATATGTAATTTATCAATAGTACTTACTTTTGTATGGAGTAGGTCATTTTACTTTTGTCAGGATGATTTCTGTATGTTGCATATTTAAATTGTCCAATGATTCAATTCTTTGGTCTGGTTTGATTATTTTCAACATATAAGGAAGTTTCTAAACCCACGAATGGGAACACCTTCCTCACTGTGGAACATATCCTATATACTTAAGAAGTTCAACCCCACTACTTGATTTATCTAAACATGCAGCATAGACACATCAGCATCCAACCACGTGCAACCATGTCATCATCGGTCCACCTCAGCAAATCTGTCACCTCAGCAAAAAATCCACTAAACAAATTCTGTGATTTAATCATTGTAGTACACATCGGTTCCTCTTTGTCTTCTGAAACCGACGAGATAAGTCTACTCTTTAAGAGCCGAGACGCACTCTTGGGTCTGCACGTCTCATCTTCTCTCCCTCGGATATCTTCAAGCCTCCCCACTCGATTGTAGACGATCCAGTCCCAACGCCCTCGCCTTCTGTTGCTCGGATACTTTCACCTGCCGTGGCTAGAAGGATCTGAGTGGGAAAGACGAGAGAGATCAAGGGAGCATGGCGGAGTGCGGTGGCCTCTGTCTGACGGGAGAAAGAAGGGGCATGTTGTGAGGGTTAGATCTACTAAATTTCCATTCGTTTTTTCTCATATTCTGCTTGTGGCGGCCATATACCATAGGGAGGTCCTCCGTATGCTCTGATGGTAACCAAACAAGTCCGAGAGAGAGACACCAAGAGCGGGAGGCGACAAGGTCTGGACGTCGAAGGATCTTCGTTCGGTTGCAGCTAGATCGATCAGAAGTCCCCTAGAAAATGATTGATTTGGAATTATGAAATCAAGATTGCATCCTGGTTGGGAAATTAATTTACTTACTATCTTTCTGGTTTGATATTAGGAAAAGTAATCAATTTAGATATGATATGATGATTTACGCAGATTACTTCCGCAATATGATTTCTTCATGTTTTGGCACGTAATTAATCAGGAACATCACGATTTTCCTTTTATGCAAGTTTGTCATTCACATGCATCATACAACTTGGAATCTTTCAGTGGAGGCAATTTTCAGGTCCCCGCAACAGAAAAAACAATTTTCAGGAATATGGGAAAGTTCAGATTGCCAGAATCCGTTCTGGCATGCTATTTGGGTTCCTAACTAACTTATTTGTGGGTTGCTTCTAACTAAATCTTAGTCTCTGATCATTTCATGCAGCAACACGTCAGAGTTTTGACAGAGCAAAATATTTTCATGTGAGCTGCCTCAAAGTTTTAGGTGAGAACTATATATGAACAATATTATTTGTACGAAGAAGACAAGTCATGTCCTGACTACAGTTTAGTACTTCATTGTGGTATATGATTCCTTCTACTTGAATTGTGGTCTCTACAGCTACCCTGTAAGAATATGTGCAGTCCCTGTTGATACCCAAATCTGAAAAAATTTATGTCCTTAGTAACAACTTATTACTCTCGCCGTTGAAGACAAGTGTGTTGCTTTTGAGTACATGTGCAAACGTACTGACTTAAATCCTTGATATCCTTTGTCACTAGTGCCATCCACCTACTATTTTCTTCATATCCATGAGTCGACGACATACCCAATATATGCTGATGACCACCATATTTCACCTTTACCCACGGTGTTGTAAAACAAGAAAAGAAATATCCATGCTGCCATATGAACATCAACCGCCACTCCTCAACTCATGTTCTATTTTTTGACTTCACACTTTTTCACTACACCATTTTCTGGAAATTAACAATTTGCAGTTTAATTTTATGTGTGAAGAAAGTGCAATCGATACTCTAATCATACGATACATGTTTCACATCTTTCAAGTACTGTTACACTAGCTTACGCTGGGTATATGGAGAATGGATCCAGATTTGAGCCAATATCGGCAAGGCAAAATGGTTGTTTCATTTTATGCTTACATGCGCAAATGCATGTAAAAAAAATTGTTCCCACTAATAATGATGCTTATGAGTATCTATTCGTTTGTAGCAAAAGAGGGGGATGGTTGGCAAGATTGATAATAGTGCAGAACAGGTGAAAAGGGAGATGGTTGTCTCGGTAATATTTTGTTTAAGTTATCAACTCAAGTACAAACAGTATATGTATTGATATTTTTTTTGTATTTCCAGTGTTGCTTTATTGGCTCCGGAATTGGTCAAATGTGTCAATTTTTTGTATTGTCATGGACGACCTGTGTTGAATGCTTGGAGAACCTAAGTAGTTAAGTATTACTTTTTGCAAGAAAATAACATTTTGTACTATAATTTTAAGATTTGCACTACATCATATTGTTACATGCTTTATGCTTAATTTTGAAAATAAACAAATCAAGGATAATTCTACATTGTCTTGCATTAGTTTTAGTTGATTGTGTAGCACCTAAGGATACATTTTTTAACAAGGTTCCCGCAGCAACGCGCGGGGTATCATCTAGTTAAGCATAAATAGGCGAGTAGCAACACCCTTTTGTGCTTATAAGGGCCTCAAGGAAGGAAGAAACAGGCATTTTTTCTGTCATAAACTATTCTTAGCAACTTGCAGGCTGAAAACATGGGCTCATGGACAAAAAAGATTAAAGAGAGCACAAGTTACAAGGATAATAATATCATTAAACTGCTATTGAATTTTGACATAACATGGAGGATAAGTGGCATCGTTACGAGGATAGTATAAAAATTAGTTTTCTATGATAGTTTCTACACCCGTGTTATATAGTCATTGTCAAATATTCGTTCTAGATTGCAGTTATATAGGAATCATCTCAGTTTGAGTGGGAGAAAGATATGCTGTTACTAATAAGATATATTACTATTCCGTAAACTTTGAACTGGTTCTTGTGTAGGCTAATAGTTTAGCATAGAGCTTTATTACCTATTGATGAAGCTGCAGTAAGTTCATCAGTTTTCTGAATACACTTGTTTCCACACACTTTCTGTTTGCACTATGTCGATTAATCTTCCAGTTTGAAATGTAGGTTCTATTTTATAGACCCAATGTGATTTCTGAATATCCATTCCATTTCGTAGCTGCCTACCTTGGGACCTATGATACATGCATGTAATGTTCCTGGAGCTGCAGCAACAGTAGCGGCATTTGCGCTTGTTAATTCGAGGGCCGCTCTCTTAATTAATGGAACAAGGCAAATCATTTGCTTCATTTCGAAAAGTTGG
This sequence comes from Triticum dicoccoides, assembly GCF_002162155.2. Taxonomy (NCBI): domain Eukaryota; kingdom Viridiplantae; phylum Streptophyta; class Magnoliopsida; order Poales; family Poaceae; genus Triticum; species Triticum dicoccoides. Next base: position 144,215,844 of record NC_041381.1, read on the forward strand.
TGAGAACTGCTGACATGATTTCTTCTAATCATGAAAAGTATGCTTGGTAGCAACCAAATCAGTAAAGTTACTAAGCTCCTAGGATTGGAGCGTTCAGCGAGGTTGCAGGCTAGGTTTTGCTTCTTTTTTCGCCGGCGGTCCGGTTTTCTGCTCGCACGGCTCGGTTTGGTTGGCTTGGTCAATGTTGGGGCGTCTGTCATGGTCCAACCAGCTACAGTTAGAGCATGCTTGGATACGTTTTAGTCCCATGACTAAAAGTAGTGGGACTAAAACTTGCTAGTCTCATCCATGCTTGGATCCAAGTACTAAAGAGACTAAAATCTAGTTATTGAGCATTTATTATCCTCCAAACCCTCCAATCCAGAACTAAGGAGAGGAATTAAATGAGGAGAGAGAGAGCTAATACATATTTTAGTAGGAGGGTGCTTGGATACAAGGGACTATTTTTAGTCTGACTAAAAATAGTCTCTTTTAGAGGCTAAAGTTCCAAGCACCCTTGACTAAAGAGAGGCTAGGACTAGTCTTGAGGCTAAAATCTTTTAGTCATGGGAAACCTACTAAAATATGTATTAGCTCTCCCTCTCCTCATTTAATTCCTCTCCTTAGTTCTGGATTGGAGGGTTTGGAGGATAATAAATGCTCAATAACTAGATTTTAGTCTCTTTAGTATTTGGATCCAAGCATGGGTGAGACTAGCAAGTTTTAGTCCCACTATTTTTAGTCATGGGACTAAAACGTATCCAAGCATGCTCTAGGTTTCCCATGACTAAAAGATTTTAGCCTCAAGACTAGTCCTAGCCTCTCTTTAGTCAGGGGTGCTTGGAACTTTAGCCTCTAAAAGAGACTATTTTTAGTCAGACTAAAAATAGTCCCTTGTATCCAAGCACCCTCTTAGTCGGTAACGGGGGCGTAGGGGAATAGAGCTGCCTAAAAAAAGCCTGTGCATGTGCTGCCTCACAACATACCGATGGTTCTTTCTTCGTTTCCCTCGCCCAGTCACCGGCAAGCTGGCGACACTGCGCTGCTTCCTCCTCGTGTCTGCGGCCTCGAGATTAATTTTTCCCTGCCGTGCACACGTCAGATGGAGCGGGCGATAGTTGTCGGGGCACAGGAGGACGCCTCTGTTATCGGGGCACGGGAGGATGCCTCCGTCGTCGGGGTCAGAGAGACCATCAGGCTTAAGCATATTTCTTCAGTCTTCTTCAGAGATCTGGAGGGTTCGATTCGACGCAACTTCGGGCTTGGGTTTCCGGCGAGCAAAGTCAGCTCAAAAACATTCCTCTTTCTCACTTGTTAGTCAAAGTCTGAACTCGGTTTCTGCTATCTTATTTGGTACTTGATTGATTTGATAGATCTACGTGTGATGCATCAACTAGGCTCTATAAATGGATACATTGTGTTTTCTGTATTTTTTGATAATTTTGTGTTGCCATTGCTCCCCGTCTACATGTTACAGAATTTAATGATTAGTACTTATCTGTCAGATTACAAATTCAATCAATTATTACAATCTTTATGCTGAAACTAAATTTGTATTGACTCCTATGGTTTTAAAAATGCAAATATTAAGTTATTTATTTACTATTGAAGATCACATGAATAGTACTAGCATTTAGGATAGAGGAATTCAGATTTTACAGAAGTTGGAAGAAATTGCACTTTGGTTTAATTTCTTCTCTTTATTGTTCTGAAATTGCCACCCTTGTTGGATTGTTCTCTGTCAGACCTAAAAGAAAATTTTACAGCTAGCATATGTTTTGGATTATATTCTTAATTGGGGATAGAGTATAAAGGACTGTGAATCATTCTCTTAGTGATCTGGCACTCTTGAGCCGGTGCATGACACATGCTTTTTTCATATATATTTTTCATGAGGTTTGTGAGGTATAAGAAAATTAGATAAGGATCTGATATGTACGCATATATTATATATATATATATATATATATATATATATATATATATATATATATATATATATCTAAAGTTTAAAAGTCAGGCTTGCAATGTCTCTTTCAGCCTCCTCCCAAACCTGGAGCGGGCGATGTAGTTGTCGGGGCAGGCTTCAACATATTTCTTCTGTCTTCTTGAGATATCAGGAGGGCTCGATTCGATGCAGCTCCGGGCTTGGGTTTCCGGCGAACAAAGTCAGCTCGACAGCATTCCTCTTTCTCACTTGTTAGTCAAAGTCTGAACTCGGTTTCTGCTATTTTATTCGTCATTGCCAGGAGCATGCGCATCGCATTGCCTTCAACTCCATGTAAAATGGATCATGACCGCTTACCCACCTAATAAAGGTACAACTTTCTTCTAAATCTGACAAATATCTTGCAATTTATATGTAATAGTTTTTTAATAATACGAAGAGCTAAAACATGTGAAATAAACAATGCAGCGAACAGAAAATAAAATATGCATGCACTTCTAAAAAAATGTTCATATGATTTTTAAAAGTGTTCCTATATTTTCAGTAGTCGCTCATATATTTTCGAAAAGTTCAAGCATTTTTAGAAAATTCATGTAATTTCCTTTGCCATACAAAAAAAATCATATAATTATAACAGGAGTTTGACACATTTTGAAAAAAGTTCATGTAACTTGGAAATGTTTTTGATGCCTTTCAAAAAACAAATCATGTAATTATAAAAATGGTCATGTATTTCAAACCTGTTATTGTAATTAAGAAAACTGTTCTATGTTTTTTTTAAGAAATGATCATGTAAGCTACAAACGTGTTCATGTATTAAAAAATGTTCTTCTACTTTGAAATAGTGTTTGACATATTAATTTTTTAATGTATTATGAAAAAGCATTCATGTAATTGAAATACTGTTTGACACAGTTTAATACAAATTTTCAAGTAAGTAAAAGAAGTGCAAGATGCATTTAAATTATTACATGTATTTAATCTTCACACGAGTAAACAAAGAAAGTTTTGAATATATCTCTACGAATGTTTGTGTAATTAAGAAATTGTTTGCACATTTTTAAAAAATGTTTATATGGTTTACAAAAGATTCATGCCTTTGAAAGAAAATGTCCATGTAATGTTCAAAGAGCAATTTAAATTTTTGTTGGTTGTTGTTAAAATAGTATTCATATACTTTTTATAACTTAAAAGAAAATAAAAAATATTAAACGCATTTATAAATAATATGTATTTTTAAATCATGTAACTAAAATCAAACGAACGAGGGAAAGAGATACAATTAGGGAAACATTTTTTTTGAGACAAATTAGGGAAACGGTTACAAAACAAAGAAAACCATAAGAGTGCACCCCAACCGGATGAAAGTTTGACGTGGAAACTTAAAGGAAAACCATTGGGAATGGAAAATCCTAAATGGCGCCTTTTTTGGGGGATCCTAGATAACGCTTTAAGCGCCCGTTTACGTATTTACGCAAGCGGGCACACACCCTCCCGCCGCGCTGGGTCGGTCCATTTTCATTTTTTTTCCTTTAATGTTTTAAAAACGCAAAAAAACTGCAATAGAAAGCACGATTTGTACCAACAATCTCGCAACTGTACGCGTGCTGCCATAACCACTCGGCCAGTCCCCTGTTCATGTTTACTTAGAGCCTTTTAACCTCTTTTTCTTTTATTGGGAACAGTTTTGTTTGGTTTTTTCCTTTCCTTTAATTTCATTTCTTTTTATTCCTTTATTCTTCAGCTAAGTCCTTGATTTTTCAAATTCATGAAATTTATTTGAAATCAATGAACTTTATTTTCATAATACTTTTTCAAATCAATGAACTTTTTAAAAAAATTGTCGAACTTTTTTTCAAATCTTTTGTCAAAATTGATGAATTTTTTTTCAAATTCAATGATATTTTTTTCAAGTTCAATGAACTTTTTTATTTGATGAACTTTTTTTAAAATTTGATGAACTTTTTTTCATTTTTGGCGAACTATATTAAAAAATCAATGAACATTTTTTTACGTTTGCAGAAATTATTTCAAGTTTGAATATTTTTGATGATGTTTTTTCAAATTATTTTAGTTGATTTTGAATGAGTTTTTAAAATGGATTTTCGTGTATAATGCTGCATAATCTTGAAATTTTTCAGTTCCGATACGTAGACCAAATAATATAATGCAAGCAAAAGTTCCTAAATTCATGGAGATATAAAACATCATATAAGTTATCATGCTCGCATATCCATCATTCGAGTCTCCAACAATTATTCCAATAATTACATACACAATTTGCCCTATGGACTGGACAAATATGCAAGCATAAGCTTCATGCTTGTTGAGTAATAGTAAGGAGATTCTCCAAAATCATGCTAAAAACAGCTAGGATTTCTAGAAGAAGATGCCATTCGTTTGATGAGAAATAAAAAGAAATATCAAAAATTCGCGTGGCTGAAGCTGAAACAGCTACTTTCGAAGTAACATAAAGATAAGCAACCACTGAAGTGGGGGAGTCAGAGTCGAAAAGAGGATTCCTCGCTTCTTTCTCTCATGCAAAACCGTTGAACTTTTTTCAAATTTGTTAACATTTTTCAAAATAATTGATTTGTGTTTTCAAATTCATGATTTTTTTTCTGAAACTTGATGAACTTTTTTCATTTTTTTCATGAAACTATTTTACTGGAATGTAGTTCATGGAGTAATCTGCTTTTCAAATTCACAATTTTTCCAAATAATTAAAAAATCTAAATGTTGTAGTAGACAGTATAGTGCAACAAATATTGCCACTATTGTTCTTATATCATAGGCGCTATTTTTCAGTCACTAGAGCGTGGAATGTTTATCTTAATGGTGCCAGTTCGAATCCTGGAGAGGTCCATTTCTAAAGCAATTCACATTTAGAAATAGATGTTCAATTGTTTTAAAAATGTATGTGTTAAAAATGTATAAATTTTTGTTAAATGTTCTTGTAGAAAAAAAAAGTTAAAAACCAGGGAGAACCACTATCACCTTTTGTAGGAGCGCTAAATGGGCTAGCTCGGGTCGTGCCCTAGGTGCGTTTGCTTGGCATTCTGCTGCACCGAGCCTCTTCCCGGGCCGTACATAGGGTCAATAAGGCCTCTTTTATACATGGAAAGGAAGCCCCGTCACCGGAGGTCTCAGTGGAATTCCCGCAATGCTATATGCATTACTTGAGACTAGTACGAGAATTTAGTACAAAAGAGATCTTGAAGGGTAAAATGACAGTAGAGGATGTGAGGCCAGTGAAGGAAGTTAAAGCACCTGAACCTATACGTCGCTGGCCCCAGCCGCCGTCCGACAGAGTTGTCTTGTTTGTCGATGGGCCGTTTCTGCTGGCGAATGACACTGCAGCAGTAGCCGGATGGAAGTGTCATCTTTGCTGCTTATAGCTTTTTATTCAACTGTAATGATGTACTGGAAGTTGGAATTCACGCCTTGATGCAGGGCATGGACATGGCAATACAACATTCTGAAGAGCCGGTGTGGTACGATCAGACTCCTCTGAGGCGTTGGCTACATTCTCCGAGGAGGATTTATTAAGGTCAGACTTATTGCCATCTTGTATCTGAAATCAATTACCGATGACAGAGGGAGAATTTATTCCGATGAAATTAAAAAGGGAAGAAAATAGGGTTGCAGATCAACTCGCGTCGTACCGTCGAACAGAATGTAGTACTACGTATGGCTACAATTAGGACCGCCTATATTGAGGAGCTTCTGCCTCTCGATTGTAACCTGTTATCATGAAATAATTTTTTTTCTCCTCGCAAAAAAGGCCTCTATTGATTTATAGGATAGGAATATCACATAAGTAGGAACCTTGGAGGAAATGCTACGTCATTTATATCAAATCCTACGAATAAGAATAGAAAGAGAGATGTCCTTGATTCACATGATAGTATTTTCTTCATTGAGTTTAGGCCAATTTTTTTTTCTTTGAAATATGGAGGATAGGAATAATTTGTTTTTTTAGAAAAGAAGGAGGACCCCCGGCCTCTGCATCTGGACGATGCATACAGACATTTTATTAATTATTCTCACAAGACCTTACAAAGTCATACAACAGTAAGACTAAAGCCACCGTCTAAGCAACAACCGTCGCTACACCTATCCAATTGATGAATGGGTGTTGATAGCCTGAGCCTAATACCAAACAGACATCGTAACCAGACCTAACATCTAAGACCTGAGGTCCCAACCAGGACGCCTGCCGGGTATGGGCACCCACCAATCCGGCGTGCTCCTCAACCAGGACGCCTGTTGGGTATAAGGCCGCCACAGCCACTTGCCACCAATTCATCTTCAGAGCTGTACTGCTGCATCGACCTTGCCCGGTCTAGCTGCCGCCGACGGCACCACGACGCCAGACAGCGTCGAGCTCCTGCGCGAGTCCATCATCACACATCAGACTCCTAATCTCCTGGGCGCCATGCCATCGAGATCTGTCACCATCCATGTGTATGATGAAGCACCGCTCCACCAAAGATGTCGTCCACTGGTCCTTCGAGCCCGCGTACACCTCCAAGAAAGACGCCCCCAAGGGGGAAACGACACAAACGCGTCGCCGTCTTCTGATCTGTCGATCTAGGGTTTCCCCCAGAGGTAGCAGATAGTACTCTAGAACTTCTCCACTGCGATGCCTTCAAGAAGGGAACGACGTCATGAACGCCGCCATCGCCGGCTTTGGCATCTAGCCAAGAGCGGGTTTTCACCCAGATCTGTTCGAAGAACTCCATCCAGCTTCTTGTGCACGGACCGCCGCCTTCTCTGTCGGAGACTAGATCAAAAGGATCCAGCCGCCGCCGTCAGATCCATGCAGTCAGCACCTGGAGATGACGACAGTCTCCCTGTACCAGAGCTAGCATGAACCGGAGCAGATCGAGTCAGAGACGATGATACTCCTGGATCTCCGGCAGACCAGCGAGCCGCGGGCACCACCGTGTCCAGATCGCCGGCCACGCCGGGCCGCCACCACCCCCGCGCCGTCCGGTGGTCACCAGATCCGGGACGAGCCGAAACCGGTCGGACCAACGGGCGCGCCACCACCCAGCCATGGGGCCGCCGCCCCCTGTGCATCCGGCCGATTCCCACCGGCACCACCACAACCGCCGCCGCTGGGACGCCGCGCCGCCGTGGGCCGAAGTGGGGGCCGCACCTCCGCGGATCTGGGTGCCCGCGCCACCCATGGATCCGGGGGAGAGGGGAGAGGCCCTCCGCCACCGCGTCGCACGCACGGGCTTTGCCTGGCGCCGATAACCTGCGGCGACGGAGGGGAGGACGGGGCGTGGGGAGGGTCACTGGCGGCGGCGGAGGCTGGCCCCCCGTGTCGCCCGTGAGGGGGGCGACACGAGAGGGAGAGGGACGCGAGCGCTTCCAATAGGAATAATTCGTGCAGAGATTTTTTTTTTTTATAAAATCCTATCCTATGAAATTCCTATAAAATTATCCCAAATCCAAGGAGGCCTAAGAGTAGCAGCGAAGATGGATATCACAGGCCGCGTGATCTATGAGTGTGACCCTGTTGCTCCCGATGGGATTGGCTCATTTAATTATGAGCCAGCTCATTACTGTGTCCTGTGTAACTTCTGTTTTGTTTTGGCGAGGCCCATATTGAGTGGTCGACCTCATGGTACTTCATGGTCTTCTGTATTACTCTTAGAAAATGTCACCCCCCTATAAAGTGCCGACTTTTCCTTAGACATTAGCCAGGCATGAGATCTGTACTAGGATGGGCAGGCAACACCCCGTCCACCCCTGCAACCTAAATAGGAGGGACACCACCTCAACTTCTCTTCATCGGCAAGCTTGGTTGAGGCCAAGCTGCATCGCCTCGTCCAGGGAAGATACGCCTGCGACTCGTGACAAGAGGGGGCCCGTGGCCGCCGTCTGCCGAGCGGGCTTTGCTCGGCGGCTTCACCCGACGACAACGGTGGGAGCATGGTGGTGGTGGGGATGCTGGGAGCGGCAGCTAGGGTTCACCCATGCCACCCTCCTTGGAGCAACTTGGGCGCAGTAAGCACACAGGGAGGAGTAGTGACACAATGAGGTGAAGATGTGGTTCCATAACATACTCCCTCTGTTCCTCGATACATGTGGTGGATAGTGGTATCTGTTCAAATTCTGGTGCTCGCATTTATCCTGTATTTATTTCAGGATTTTCGGCGATGCCCGTTCAGTGGGAGGGGACGTTCCCGTCGACTACGAGAACGCCTACGGTGATTTCGTAAAATCTCAAGATGATATACCGGCTCAGTCTCTCGGAGGTGCTCATTGGGATAGGATGTGCATGTGTGCGTTCATAGGGATGAGTGTATGCGCATATATATGAGCGCTTGCGTCTGTACCGTGTTTAAAAAAAGAAAGTAAAATTAGAAAATTAATTGTTCAAGTAAACATGTGCTATGTTTAAGAAGATAATATATCATTAGATTCATATTCAAACAAAGTTTTCGAGGTTATAATTTTTATGCATACAAAAGTATTTATCAAAGTAAATGGTCAAAGATAAAACACGTAAAACATAGCACACAAGTCTTCCTCACAAACACAACAAACGACAACCTCTTGATTCTCCAATCTTCACTCACAACTATGCTGCCCAAATACACCACAGAAATAAATTTTATAAGCCCTACATGCCTATCAAAATTAACTTTTATATATGTACCATCTCCTTACCCCAAGGTGGGCCAGTAACCAAATCTCAAATGATCCGATATGTAAAGCATCCAAGCTTTTGTCGAAGGATGACAGCGTGCATCTCCCTACCTAGATTTGTGTGATTAGTGCGGAATGTGGTTGATTAATAATGCTAACAATTGGCGATGCTGGAACGACTTGAACTGTCCCTTTCCCCTCCTGCCGACACCTCACAGCCCTCTTATCTTTCTCCATCCATAGGTCCAGCTATTAAGCAAACCAGGTCCATATGACAAGATATGCTATACACACCTGCTCCATCCATGCACCATCCAATCTTGACTATACCTAGCAATTCTCCCTGTGTGCTTACTGCTCCTCTTGAAATCAATGGTATCACTACCCTTTTTCTGAAGGCTTCGCAGCTGGCCTCTATATGGAATGATGCATACACCCATATCGATCTCTAACTCTACTTTTGAAGAACCATTACCATTAAGGGATGCAAATTGATGGATGTCAGGGTACCCTTTGGTCCTAGCTCAATCAAATGAACTAAAAATCCCAAAATAAGTGTCTCTGGGAATTTTTAGTTCATTTGATTATACTAGTTAGGTTCGGAGATAAGTTACCCATTTGCACGCCTAATTTACCAGCATATGATCAGTTCCATCCTCTTTCTTTTTTGCCACAGTAGAATCATTTCGCATCCTCTTTGTACTGTTCAATCTTCAATTTGTTGTGAGCTCGATATACTACTTTCGATTCACTAGGAATATAGGTCTCGGTTTGGAGACAGATCCAGTCGATTGATTTGAGCCTGGCGCCGTGTGAGTGATGCCGTGGGCCTTTCTAGCTCTAGGTGCACCGCATGCTAATGCATGCTAGTGCTAATGCTGATGCCATGGTCTCATCATCATTATTATAAGAGGAAAATATCAATTTCTGAGGCAGCAGTCATCGACACTGATATTACAAGCAGAAAGGGACTATACTAACTTGATCACGTGACACCTATGGAGTTGTTGGGCGTAATAAGCCGCGGCGATGCTCCTGGCGCGGCTGGTGCGTGTATGGGCGCGCACCGGACGTGACGGGCGCGTCGGGTCCGTGGTGTGCGCGTGCGTAGGTGTGCGTGCGTGTGTGCGTGAGTCAGCGCGTGTGTGCGCGGGGCCACGCCAGGCTGTTAGCGAGCGATAAGGAGGGGTAGACCGCGTCGGGCGCGCTGGCAGGCCGTGGCGATCGCGTTCGGGCGCGGTGCGTGGACGCGGCCAGAGCGCGGAGGGCGTGGGGGAGTGGGTGAGCGAGTTGGTGCAGGGCGAGGCCGTGCAGGCCTGTGCTCGCGGGTATAAAACCCTGGCTCCCCTCTGTAGCTCGGTGACATGATCGAGTTCGTGCTCGAGGTAAAGGGAAAAGCGTTCGTGCGCTGGAAAAACCCCGTGTCCATTACTCTCTGAACTTCTCTGAATCTCTTTCTTCTTCCTCTCCGGTGACCGAACCACGGCAAGCGTGAGTAAGTAGAGTGAGAGGGAGAGGAGAGCTGCGGCGAGGAGTTGGCGGTTCCAACAATTGGTATCAGAGCCTCGTGCGGGAGGGAGCTCGCCGGCGATGTCCATCGTGCCATACGCCGGCGGATCGGGCGGCGCGGTGTCGCACCCAGTGCCCGTGCTCACGGGCGACAACTACATCACCTGCGCCATCAAGGTGGAGGCAGACCTTGATGCCGCAGGGCTGTGGGAGGCGGTGGTGCCGCCGGAGGGCGGGGCGTCGGCGGTGATCGCCAAGAAGGATAAGCCGGCGAGGGCCTATCTGCTCCGAGCGCTCGCCGACGATCTTCTGTTGCAGGTGGCTGCGAAGAGGACGGCGACGGAGATATGGGCGAGCTTGAAGGCCAAGTTCGTGGGCGCGGATCGCGTGCGCGCGGCGCGGCTCGGCACGCTCCGGGGAGAATTCGAGCTCCTGCGGATGGCGGAATCCGAGTCTCTGGATGCGTTCGCCGGTAGGCTCGGTGGCATGGCGGCGCGCTACGCGGCGTTGGGCTCAACCCTGGAAGATGCCGCGCTCGTCAAGAAGCTACTTGACTCGGTGCCGAACCGGCTGTACGCGGCGGTGGCCGGCATTGAGCAGTTCTGCGACGTCGGGACGATGCTGTTCGAGGACGCGTTGGGGCGGCTGAAGGCTTTTGATGAACGGCTGCGGCGACGCGATCAGGCAGGCGGCGAGCGAGCTGACAATGAGTTGCTGTACACGGCGGCGCAATGGAGGGCGTCGGAGCATGCGCTGCTGGTCGACGGTGACGTCGAGGATGGCGGGCTGCTCTGAGCCGCGGCTTAGGGCGCGAGTGTTGGGCGTAATAAGCCGCAGCGATGCTCCTGGCGCGGCTGGTGCGTGTATGGGCGCGCATCGGACGTGACGGGCGCGTCGGGTCCGTGGTGTGCGCGTGCGTAGGTGTGCGTGTGTGCGCGGGGCCACGCCGGGCTGTTAGCGAGCGATAAGGAGGGGTAGACCGCGTCGGGCGCGCTGGCAGGCCATGGCGATCGCGTTCGGGCGCGGTGCGTGGACGCGGCCAGAGCGCGGAGGGCGTGGGGGAGTGGGTGAGCGAGTTGGTGCAGGGCGAGGCCGTGCAGGCCGGTGCTCGCGGGTATAAAACCCTGGCTCCCCTCTGTAGCTCGGTGACATGATCGAGTTCGTGCTCGAGGTAAAGGGAAAAGCGTTCGTGCGCTGGAAAACCCCCGTGTCCATTACTCTCTGAACTTCTCTGAATCTTTTTCTTCTTCCTCTCCGGTGACCGAACCACGGCAAGCGTGAGTAAGCAGAGTGAGAGGGAGAGGATAGCTGCGGCGAGGAGTTGGCGGTTCCAACAGGAGTGACCAATATTTTCTGCTAAAAAAATAGTGGCAAAAGTGAAATGCCAATTTTAAGAGTTGCAAAAAAAGGGGTCAAAAACTAGAGTGGCAGGAACAAAGTTTCCTTAATTTAATTCTGCCCAACGATACGAGCTGTGGCTGGGAATTAATCCGGTCTCGTCAGCACTGGTACCTCTCTTGTCTGATGCTAATTGATTTTCTTTGATGGCAATGATAGTGACTAATTGGCCATTAGCAAGCGATGCAACTATTGAAGATTCTCAAGGATGGATGGGGTTTTCAACAAAGCAAATGAGTAGATGTGCTGGAAAGGGAGCTCAAGGACTAGTGCAGTGGTGAGCAGGACCATAACCAAGGATAACAAGACTCCTATGATCCTATCCATGAGTCCCATGAATTCGACAGTACAAGAAAGATGCAGAAGCACATAAATTACACAAGTAATATTTCATCATAGTACCATTTTCTCCGGAAAGGATAGACGTTCCCGATCTCTACACCCTGATTGACACCCGTCTTGACACCAGATTTTGGGTGGCAAAAATCATAATTAAGATGGTCTTAGATGAAACAGTTATCAACATTACCCTAAAAGAAAAGACCTTTGTCGAGGCGAACAACTTTGGGTTTTGGGTCATCTCAATCCAAGGTCGTAAGAAATTTGTAGAGTTCAAACAGTCCAGCCTTTTTCGTGACCAAAATTCAGTAGCCCGACCCAGACACATATTGATTTATGTCTTGCGTGAGGCGTGATGTATTACACTCTCAAGATGACCTGAAATATATAAAAAAAAACTCCAATATGGAACCTCCCTGCCTCGTCGAACCGAACAACTTGGATTTCTGAGACATCTTCATCCGAGTTATTATGCGGCCTTCAAAACTAAAATGCGGTCACCTAGTTCAAGACACATGCGATACATGTACGACGGAAAGTGTGGCAGAAATCAGGTTTAAGATGGTTTCAAACGAAAAAGTATTAAGCACTAAAGTTCTTCATCGGAAAAGTATTTAACACTAATGTTCTTCATCTTGTCGAGGCGAACAATTTTTTTTCTTTTGGATCGTATTCCGAAGTTGTATGGAAATTTTACGACCGATGTAACATGACTGCCTTTTAATCCGCACGGAATTCTGGACTCACAAGTCCGAACTTTGGTAGGATTGGATATTTGGATGAAAAAGAGTCACTTTCTTGTATGTGAAGTCCAACCGCCTCATATATAGATGGGAGGTGATGGTCAATTGAACAACAACACATAAAACACAATTGCAAACACATCTATTACTTTTTACATATCTCTCACTTCTTCTTGCTTTCTCATTTTTTGTTGTTCTTCGTGTTGCAGGGGAATGGTCCTCGAGGTTATAGGGGTGGTTGGACCAATCTAGGGCAGTCCAGAGCTGTCACACTCCCTGACAGGGTTCTTTCCAGGCGTGTGGAGTTTTAGGTTCTTAAAAGACCACACTGACGTGTCTAGCGTATCGTGCTCCCGGGGAGGCTCCTCCGCTAACGTGTCTTGCGTACCGCGCTCGATGCCGGGGGTATATGCTAACATGTTCATATGCAAACACACTGTTTAGTTATTCCATTGGGGTTTTTGCTAGCAGTTCTACCAACATAATCGGCGACATATTATATTGTTTTTTGCTGCACCTTCATGACCTAGTCCTATTAATTTAGTGTTGACGCCGAATCACCTTGTCACACCAGCCATAAGCAGAAGCATGTTTAGTATTCCACCCAATTATGGTTTGACGCCCACACAACAAGCTGCACCACTAGCTAGTGCTCATGTCGCTCTTGTACCATGACCACAAGTATCTTTGTTTACCATCGACCCAATTTTAGCCAAACTAAGAGAGGATCTGGATAAAATGTTTCAAGAGTCTTTTGGAGCTGAGTCCAAAGCAAGGAGTTGGGTGTACCAAATCCTTATCATGAACACTTCCATATGATTTCATACCCTCAAGGTTATAAGGTTCCCGACTTCTATAAATTTAGTGGTGAGGATATGAAACAACATGGAAGCATTTATTCCCCCTATCTTTATTCCGTACCATATTTCATGGTTTGCTTCTTTGCCACATGACTATTCTCTTATGGTCGCAAATGGAGCAAATTTCATGATCACTTTTATTATGGTGCTAATTAGCTTAAGTTGTCATATCTAACACAGTTTAAGCAAAACATGATGAATTAGTCGCCGATTATGTCAAAAGATTTAGAGATATGAAAAACCTATGTTATAGCTTAGTGATAAATGAGAGAGACTTGGTAGATCTTTTGCTTAATTGTTTGAAGACTCACATTAAATAAAGGCTAGAAACTTATGAGGTTTTCAATATTAATCAAGTCTTGCAAAAATCTTTGGCTCAAGAGAGCCGAAGCAAAGAATTTAGAGATGTTCATAGGTCCACAACTGATCATCCTAGAATGCATATAGTTAAATATGATGGTGCTAATTCAGACGATGCGGTTGATGTCTGTACCGCTAAAATTATTTGGTCCTCAAAGGCCTAACCTTATGCTCTTAAGCCGGTTCACAAGAATCGTGATGACGAGCAAGATAAAATTATTAGAATATCACATACCTTACCACCATTTGAAGAGCTAAAATGACATTCTTATTGCAATTATTACAATTCATTTTGTAATAAGTGTTGGAAATATGCCCTAGAGGCAATAATAAATTAGTTATTATTATATTTCCTTGTTCATGATAATCGTTTATTATCCATGCTATAATTGTATTGATAGGAAACTCAGATACATGTGTGGATACATAGACAACACCATGTCCCTAGTAAGCCTCTAGTTGACTAGCTCGTTGATCAATAGATGGTTACGGTTTCCTGACCATGGACATTGGATGTCGTTGATAACGGGATCACATCATTAGGAGAATGATGTGATGGACAAGACCCAATCCTAAGCCTAGCACAAAGGTCGTAGTTCGTATGCTAAAGCTTTTCTAATGTCAAGTATCATTTCCTTAGACCATGAGATTGTGCAACTCCCGGATACTGTAGGAATGCTTTGGGTGTACCAAACGTCACAACGTAACTGGGTGGCTATAAAGGTGCACTACAGGTATCTCCGAAAGTGTCTGTTGGGTTGGCACGAATCGAGACTGGGATTTGTCACTCCGTGTAAAAGGAGAGGTATCTCTGGGCCCACTCGGTAGGACATCATCATAATGTGCACAATGTGATCAAGGGGTTGATCACGGGATGATGTGTTACGGAACGAGTAAAGAGACTTGCCGGTAACGAGATTGAACAAGGTATCGGTATACCGACAATCGAATCTCGGGCAAGTACAATACCGCTAGACAAAGGGAATTGTATACGGGATTGATTGAGTCCTTGACATCGTGGTTCATCCGATGAGATCATCGTGGAACATGTGGGAGCCAACATGGGTATCCAGATCCCGCTGTTGGTTATTGACCGGAGAACGTCTCGGTCATGTCTGCATGGTTCCCGAACCCGTAGGGTCTACACACTTAAGGTTCGATGACGCTAGGGTTATAAAGGAAGTTTGTATGTGGTTACCGAATGTTGTTCGGAGTCCCGGACGTCACGAGGAGTTCCAGAATGGTTCGGAGGTAAAGATTTATATATGGGAAGTCTTATTTTGGTCACCGAAAAAGTTTCGCACTTTATCGGTATTGTACCGGGAGTGCCGAAAGGGGTCCGGGGGTCCACCGGGGGGGGTCCACCTGCCCCGGGGGGCCACATGGGCTGTAGGGGGTGCGCCTTGGCCTATATGGGCCAAGGGCACCAGCCCCAAGAGGCCCATGCGCCAAGAGATAAGAAAAAGGGGAGAGTCCTCAAGGGGGAAGGCACCTCCGAGGTGCCTTGGGGAGGATGGACTCCTCCCCCCCTTGGCCACACCCTTTCCTTGGAGGAAGGGGCAAGGCTGCGCCTCCCCCCTCTCCCTTGCCCCTATATAAAGGGAGGGGAGGGAAGGGCAGCCACACCTGAAGCCCTGGCGCCTCCCTCCCTCCCGTGACACCTCCTCCTGTCCCGCAGGTGCTTGGCGAAGCCCTGCAGGATTGCCACGCTCCTCCACCACCACCACGCCGTTGTGCTGCTGCTGTATGGAGTCTTCCTCAACCTCTCCCTCTCTCCTTGCTGGATCAAGGCATGGGAGACGTCACTGGGTTGTACGTGTGTTGGACGCGGAGGTGCCGTCCGTTCGGCACTAGGATCTCCGGTGATTTGGATCACGACGAGTACGACTCCTTCAACCCGGTTCTCTTGAAAGCTTCCGCTTAGCGATCTACAAGGGTATGTAGATGCACTCTCCTTCCCCTCGTTGCTGGTTTCTCCATAGATAGATCTTGGTGACTCGTAGGAAAATTTTGAATTTCTGCTACGTTGCCCAACAGTGGCATCATGAGCTAGGTCTATTGCGTAGATTCTTTGCATGAGTAGAACACAAAGTAGTTGTGGGCGTTGATTTTGTTCAATATGCTTACCGTTACTAGTCCAATCTTGTTTTGACGGTATTGTGGGATGAAGCGGCCCGGACCGACCTTACACGTACACTTACGTGAGACAGGTTCCACCGACTGACATGCACTTGGTGCATAAGGTGGCTAGCGGGTGCCAGTCTCTCCCACTTTAGTCGGAACGGATTCGATGAAAAGGGTCCTTATGAAGGGTAAATAGCAATTGACATATCACGTTGTGGTTTTTGCGTAGGTAAGAAACGTTCTTTCTAGAAACCCATAGCAGCCACGTAAAACATGCAAACAACAATTAGAGGACGTCTAACTTGTTTTTGCAGGGTATGCTATGTGATGTGATATGGCCAAAAGAATGTGATGAATGATATATGTGATGTATGAGATTGATCATGTTATTGTAATAGGAATCACGACTTGCATGTCGATGAGTATGACAACCGGCAGGAGCCATAGGAGTTGTCTTTATTTATTGTATGACCTGTGTGTCATTATACAACGCCATGTAATTACTTTACTTTATTGCTAAACGGTAGCCATAGTAGTAGAAGTAATAGTTGGCGAGACAACTTCATGAAGACACGATGATGGAGATCATGATGATGGAGATCATGGTGTCATGCCGGTGACGATGATGATCATGGAGCCCCGAAGATGGAGATCAAAAGGAGCAAAAATGATATTGGCCATATCATGTCACTATTTGATTGCATGTGATGTTTATCATGTTTATGCATCTTATTTGCTTAAAACGACGGTAGTAAATAAGATGATCCCTCATTAAAATTTCAAGAAAGTGTTCCCCCTAACTGTGCACCATTGCGAAAGTTCGTCGTTTCTAAGCACCACGTGATGATCGGGTGTGATGGATTCTTACGTTCACATACAACGGGTGTAAGACAGATTTACACACGCGAAACACTTAGGTTGACTTTACGAGCCTAGCATGTACAGACATGGCCTCGGAACACAAGAGACCGAAAGGTCGAGCATGAGTCGTATAGTAGATACGATCAACATGAAGATGTTCACCGATGATGACTAGTCCGTCTCACGTGATGATCGGACACGGCCTAGTTGACTCGGATCATGTAATCACTTAGATGACTAGAGGGATGTCTATCTGAGTGGGAGTTCATAAGATGAACTTAATTATCCTGAACATAGTCAAAAGATCTTTGAAAATTATGTCGTAAGCTCGCGCTTTAGTTCCACTGTTTAGATATGTTCCTAGAGAAAATATAGTTGAAAGTTGATAGTAGCGATTATGCGGATAGTAGAAAGCTTACGTCCTTAATGCACCGCTCAGTGTGCTGAACCCCAAACGTTGTTTGTGGATGTTGCGAACATCGGACATACACGTTTTGATAACTACGTGATAGTTCAGTTAAACGGTTTAGAGTTGAGGCACCAAAGACGTTTTTTGAAACATCATGGAACATATGAGATGTTTCAAGGGCTGAAATTGGATTTTCAGGCTCGTGCCCACGTCAAGAGGTATAAGACCTCCGACGATTTTCTTAGCCTGCAAACTAAGGGAGAAAATCTCAATCGTTGAGCTTGTGCTCAGATTGTCTGAGTGCAACAATCACTTGAATCGAGTGGGAATTGATCTTCCAGATGAGATAGTGATGTTTCTCCAAAATCATTGCCACCAAGCTGCTAGAGCTTCGTGATGAACTATAACATATCAAGGATAGAGATGATGATCCTTGAGGTATTCGCGTTGTTTGACATCGCGAAAGTAGAAATCAAGAAGGAGCATCAATTGTTGATGGTTGGTGAAATCACTAGTTTCAAGAAGGGCAAGGGCAAGAAGGGATACTTCATGAAACGGCAAATCAGCTGCTGCTCTAGTGAAGAAACCCAAGGTTGAACCCAAACCCGAAACTAAGTGCTTCTATGATAAGGGGAGCAGTCACTAGAGCGGAATTACCCTAGATACTTGGTAGATAAGAAGGCTGGCAAAGGTCGATAGAAGTATATTGGATATACATTATGTTAATGTGTACTTTACTAGTACTCCTAGTAGCACCAGGGTATTAAGATACCGGTTCGGTTGCTAAGCGTTAGTAACTCGAAATAAAAGAGCTACGGAATAAACGGAGACTAGCTAAAGGTGAGCTGACGATATGTGTTGGAAGTGTTTCCAAGTTTGATGTGATCAAACATCGCACGCTCCCTCTACCATCAAGATTAGTATTAAACCTGAATAATTGTCATTTGGTGTTTGCGTTGCGCATAGACATGATTGGATTATGTCTATCGCAATACGGTTATTCATTTAAGGAGAATAATGGTTACTCTATTTATTTGAATAATACCTTTAATGGTCTTGCACCTAAAGGAATGGTTTATTGAATCTCGATCGTAGTGATACACATTTTCATGCCAAAAGATATAAGATAGTAATGATAGTACCACTTACTTGTGGCACTGCCATGTAAGTCATATTGGTATAGAACGCATGAAGAAGCTCCATGTTGATGGATCTTTGGACTCACTCGTTTTTTGAAAAGTTTGAGACATGCAAACCATGTCTATTGGTGTATATGCATGAAGAAACTCCATGCAGATGGATCGTTTGGACTCACTTGATTTTGAATCACTTGAGATATGCAAATCATACCACATGGGCAAGATGACTGAAAAGCCTTGTTTTCAGTAAAATGGAACAAGATAGCAACTTGTTGGAAGTAACACATTTTGATGTGTGCAGTCCAATGAGTGCTGAGGCATGCAGTGAATATCGTTATGTTCTTACTTCACAGATGATTCAAGTAGATGTTGTATATTTACTTGATGAAACACAAGTCTGAATTATTGAATGGTTCAAGTAATTTCAGAGTGAAGTTGAAGGTCATTGTGACAAGAGGATAAAATGTCTATGATATGATCATAAAGATGAGTATCTGAGTTACGAGCTTTGGCACGCAATTAAGACACTATGGAAATTGTTTCACAATTAATACCGCCTGGAACACCATAGTGTGATGGTGAGTCCGAACATCATAGTTGCACCCTATTGGATATGGTGCGTACCACGATGTCTCTTATTGAATTACCACTATCGTTCATGGGTTAGGCATTAGAGACAACCGCACTCACTTTAATAGGGCACCACGTAATTCCGTTGAGACGACACCGTTTGAACTATGGTTTGGAGAAACCTAAGTTGTCGTTTCTTAAAGGTTTGGGGTTGCGACGCTTATGTGAAAAGTTTCAGGTTGATAAGCTCGAACCCAAAGCGGATAAAATGCATCTTCATAGGACACCCAAAACGGTTGGATATACCTCCTAATTCAGATCCGAAAGCAATAGGGATTGTTTCTAGAAACGGGTCCTTTCTCGAGGAAAAGTTTCTCTCGAAAGAATTGAGTGGGAGGATGGTGGAGACTTGATGAGGTTATTGAACCATCACTTCAACCAGTGTGTAGCAGGGAACAGGAAGTTCCTGTGACACCTACACCAATTGAAGTAGAAGCTTATGATAGTGATCATGAAACTTCGGATCAAGTCACTACCAAACCTCGTAGGTCGACAAGGATGCGTACTGCTTCAGAGTGGTACAGTAATCCTGTCTTGAAGGTCATGTTGTTAGATAACAATGAACCTACGAGCTATGGAGAAGCGATGGTGGGCCCATATTCCGACAAATGGTTAGAAGCCATGAAATCCGAGATAGGATCCATGTATTAGAACAAAGCATGGACTTTGGTGGACTTGCCCGATGATCGGCAAGCCATTGAGATAAATGGATCTTTAAGAAGAAGACGGATGTGGACAGTAATGTGACCGTCTATGAAGCACGACTTGTGGCGAAGAGTTTTTCACAAGTTCAAGGAGTTGACTACGATGAGATTTTCTCATCCGTAGCGATGCTTAAGTCCGTCAGAATCATGTTAGCATTAGCTGCATTTATGAAATCTGGCAGATGGATGTCAAGACGAGTTTCCTTACCAGTTTTCGTAAGGAAAGGCTGTATGTGATACAATCAAAAAAGTTTTGTCGATCCTAAGGATGCTAAAAGGTATGCTGGCTCCAGCGATCCTTCTAAGGACTGGAGTAAGCATCTCGGAGTTGGAATGTGCGCTTTGATAAGATGATCAAAGATTTTGGGTTTATACAAAGTTCATGAGAAACTTGTATTTCCAAAGAAGTGAGTGGGAGCACTATGGAATTTCTGATGAGTATATGTTGTTGACATATTGTTGATCAGAAATGATGTAGAATTTTCTTGAAAGCATATAGGGTTATTTGAAAGGTGTTTTTCAATAGAAAACCTGGATCAAGCTACTTGAACATTGAGCATCAAAATCTATGAGGATAGATCAAAATGCTAATAATACTTTCAAATGAGCGTATACCTTGACATGATCTTGAAGGTGTTCAAGATGGATCAGTCAAAGAAGGAGTTCTTACCTGAGATGTAAGGTATGAAGTTAAGACTTAAAGCTCGACCACGGCAGAAAAGAGAGAAAGGACGAAGGTCGTCCCCTATGCTTTAGACGTAGGCTCTACAGTATGCTATGCTATGTACCGCACCTGATGTGTGCCTTGCCACATGTGTGGCAAGAGGGTACAAAGGTGATCAAGGAGTGGATCACCAGATAGCGGTCAAAATTGTCCTTGGAGTAATAAGGATTTATTTCTCAATTATGGAGGTGATAAAGAGTTCGGCGTAAAGGGTTACGACGATGCAAGCTTTAACACCTATCCGAATGAACTCTGAGTAGCAAACCGGATACGTATAGTGGAGCAACCATTTGGAATAGCTTCAAGTGGAGCGTGGAAGCAGCATTTACAATATGACATAGAGA
>NC_041381.1:144236590-144261797 GCF_002162155.2 Triticum dicoccoides
TTGCGAAATACATACAGATCTGATTGTTGCAGACCCGTTGACTAAAACCTCTCTCACAAGCAAAACATGATCAAACCCCAGAACTCATTGAGTCTTAATCACATGATGATGTGAACTAGTTTAATGACACTAGTAAACTCTTTGGATGTTGGTCACATGGCGATGTGACCTGTGAGTGTTAATCACATGGCGGTGTCAACTAGATTATTGACTCTAGTGCAAGTGGGAGACTGTTGGAAATATGCCCTAGAGGCAATAATAAATTAGTTATTATTATATTTCCTTGTTCATGATAATCGTTTATTATCCATGCTATAATTGTATTAATAGGAAACTCAGATACATGTGTGGATACATAGACAACACCATGTCCCTAGTAAGCCTCTAGTTGACTAGCTCGTTGATCAATAGATGGTTACAGTTTCCTGACCATGGACATTGGATGTCGTTGATAACGGGATCACATCATTAGGAGAATGATGTGATGGACAAGACCCAATCCTAAGCCTAGCACAAAGATCATAGTTCGTATGCTAAAGCTTTTCTAATGTCAAGTATCATTTCCTTAGACCATGAGATTGTGCAACTCCCGGATATTGTAGGAATGCTTTGGGTGTACCAAATGTCACAACGTAACTGGGTGGCTATAAAGATGCACTACAGGTATCTCCGAAAGTGTCTGTTGGGTTGGCACGAATCGAGACTGGGATTTGTCACTCCGTGTAAAAGGAGAGGTATCTCTGGGCCCACTCGGTAGGACATCATCATAATGTGCACAATGTGATCAAGGGGTTGATCATGGGATGATGTGTTACGGAACGAGTAAAGAGACTTGTCGGTAACGAGATTGAACAAGGTATCGGTATACCGACGATCGAATCTCGGGCAAGTACAATACCGCTAGACAAAGGGAATTGTATACGGGATTGATTGAGTCCTTGACATCGTGGTTCATCCGATGAGATCATCGTGGAACATGTGGGAGCCAACATGGGTATCCAGATCCCGCTGTTGGTTATTGACCGGAGAACGTCTCGGTCATGTCTGCATGGTTCCCGAACCCGTAGGGTCTACACACTTAAGGTTCGATGACGCCAGGGTTATAAAGGAAGTTTGTATGTGGTTACCGAATGTTGTTCGGAGTCCCGGACGTCACGAGGAGTTCCAGAATGGCCCGGAGGTAAAGATTTATATATGGGAAGTCTTATTTTGGTCACCCAAAAAGTTTCGCACTTTATCGGTATTGTACCGGGAGTGCCGAAAGGGGTCCGGGGGTCCACCGGGGGGGTCCACATGCCCCGGGGGGCCACATGGGCTGTAGGGGGTGCGCCTTGGCCTATATGGGCCAAGGGCACCAGCCCCAAGAGGCCCATGCGCCAAGAGATAAGAAAAAGGGGAGAGTCCTCAAGGGGGAAGGCACCTCCGAGGTGCCTTGGGGAGGATGGACTCCTCCCCCCCTTGGCCACACCCTTTCCTTGGAGGAAGGGGCAAGGCTGCGCCTCCCCCCTCTCCCTTGCCCCTATATAAAGGGAGGGGAGGGAAGGGCAGCCACACCTGAAGCCCTGGCGCCTCCCTCCCTCCCGTGACACCTCCTCCTATCCCGCAGGTGCTTGGCGAAGCCCTGCAGGATTGCCACGCTCCTCCACCACCACCACGCCGTTGTGCTGCTGCTGTATGGAGTCTTCCTCAACCTCTCCCTCTCTCCTTGCTGGATCAAGGCATGGGAGACGTCACCGGGCTGTACGTGTGTTGAACGCGGAGGTGCCGTCCGTTCGGCACTAGGATCTCCGGTGATTTGGATCACGACGAGTACGACTCCTTCAACCCGGTTCTCTTGAACGCTTCCGCTTAGCGATCTACAAGGGTATGTAGATGCACTCTCCTTCCCCTCGTTGCTGGTTTCTCCATAGATAGATCTTGGTGACTCGTAGGAAAATTTTGAATTTCTGCTACGTTCCCCAACAGTGGCATCATGAGCTAGGTCTATTGCGTAGATTCTTTGCATGAGTAGAACACAAAGTAGTTGTGGGCGTTGATTTTGTTCAATATGCTTACCGTTACTAGTCCAATCTTGTTTTGACGGTATTGTGGGATGAAGCGGCCCGGACCGACCTTACACGTACACTTACGTGAGACAGGTTCCACCGACTGACATGCACTTGGTGCATAAGGTGGCTAGCGGGTGCCAGTCTCTCCCACTTTAGTCGGAACGGATTCAATGAAAAGGGTCCTTATGAAGGGTAAATAGCAATTGACATATCACGTTGTGGTTTTTGCGTAGGTAAGAAACGTTCTTTCTAGAAACCCATAGCAGCCACGTAAAACATGCAAACAACAATTAGAGGACGTCTAACTTGTTTTTGCAGGGTGTGCTATGTGATGTGATATGGCCAAAAGAATGTGATGAATGATATATGTGATGTATGAGATTGATCATGTTATTGTAATAGGAATCACGACTTGCATGTCGATGAGTATGACAACCGGAAGGAGCCAGAGGAGTTGTCTTTATTTATTGTATGACCTGTGTGTCATTATACAACGCCATGTAATTACTTTACTTTATTGCTAAACGGTAGCCATAGTAGTAGAAGTAATAGTTGGCGAGACAACTTCATGAAGACACGATGATGGAGATCATGATGATGGAGATCATGGTGTCATGCCGGTGACGATGATGATCATGGAGCCCCGAAGATGGAGATCAAAAGGAGCAAAAATGATATTGGCCATATCATGTCACTATTTGATTGCATGTGATGTTTATCATGTTTATGCATCTTATTTGCTTAGAACGACGGTAGTAAATAAGATGATCCCTCATTAAAATTTCAAGAAAGTGTTCCCCCTAACTGTGCACCATTGCGAAAGTTCGTCGTTTCTAAGCACCACGTGATGATCGGGTGTGATGGATTCTTACGTTCACATACAACGGGTGTAAGACAGATTTACACACGCGAAACACTTAGGTTGACTTTACGAGCCTAGCATGTACAGACATGGCCTCAGAACACAAGAGACCGAAAGGTCGAGCATGAGTCGTATAGTAGATACGATCAACATGAAGATGTTCACCGATGATGACTAGTCCGTCTCACGTGATGATCGGACACGGCCTAGTTGACTCGGATCATGTAATCACTTAGATGACTAGAGGGATGTCTATCTGAGTGGGAGTTCATAAGATGAACTTAATTATCCTGAACATAGTCAAAAGATCTTTGAAAATTATGTCATAAGCTCGCGCTTTAGTTCCACTGTTTAGATATGTTCCTAGAGAAAATATAGTTGAAAGTTCATAGTAGCGATTATGCGGATAGTAGAAAGCTTACGTCCTTAATGCACCGCTCAGTGTGCTGAACCCCAAACGTTGTTTGTGGATGTTGCGAACATCGGACATACACGTTTTGATAACTACGTGATAGTTCAGTTAAACGGTTTAGAGTTGAGGCACCAAAGACGTTTTTTGAAACATCATGGAACATATGAGATGTTTCAAGGGCTGAAATTGGATTTTCAGGCTCGTTCCCACGTCAAGAGGTATAAGACCTCCGACGATTTTCTTAGCCTGCAAACTAAGGGAGAAAATCTCAATTGTTGAGCTTGTGCTCAGATTGTCTGAGTGCAACAATCACTTGAATCGAGTGGGAATTGATCTTCCAAATGAGATAGTGATGTTTCTCCAAAATCATTGCCACCAAGCTGCTAGAGCTTCGTGATGAACTATAACATATCAAGGATAGAGATGATGATCCTTGAGGTATTCGCGTTGTTTGACATCGCGAAAGTAGAAATCAAGAAGGAGCATCAATTGTTGATGGTTGGTGAAATCACTAGTTTCAAGAAGGGATACTTCATGAAACGGCAAATCAGCTGCTGCTCTAGTGAAGAAACCCAAGGTTGAACCCAAACCCGAAACTAAGTGCTTCTATGATAAGGGGAGCAGTCACTAGAGCGGAATTACCCTAGATACTTGGTAGATAAGAAGGCTGGCAAAGGTCGATAGAAGTATATTGGATATACATTATGTTAATGTGTACTTTACTAGTACTCCTAGTAGCACCAGGGTATTAAGATACCGGTTCGGTTGCTAAGCGTTAGTAACTCGAAATAAAAGAGCTACGGAATAAACGGAGACTAGCTAAAGGTGAGCTGACGATATGTGTTGGAAGTGTTTCCAAGTTTGATGTGATCAAACATCGCACGCTCCCTCTACCATCAAGATTAGTATTAAACCTGAATAATTGTCATTTGGTGTTTGCGTTGCGCATAGACATGATTGGATTATGTCTATCGCAATACGGTTATTCATTTAAGGAGAATAATGGTTACTCTATTTATTTGAATAATACCTTTAATGGTCTTGCACCTAAAGGAATGGTTTATTGAATCTCGATCGTAGTGATACACATTTTCATGCCAAAAGATATAAGATAGTAATGATAGTACCACTTACTTGTGGCACTGCCATCTAAGTCATATTGGTATAGAACGCATGAAGAAGCTCCATGTTGATGGATCTTTGGACTCACTCGTTTTTTGAAAAGTTTGAGACATGCAAACCATGTCTATTGGTGTATATGCATGAAGAAACTCCATGCAGATGGATCGTTTGGACTCACTTGATTTTGAATCACTTGAGATATGCAAATCATACCACATGGGCAAGATGACTGAAAAGCCTTGTTTTCAGTAAAATGGAACAAGATAGCAACTTGTTGGAAGTAACACATTTTGATGTGTGCAGTCCAATGAGTGCTGAGGCATGCAGTGAATATCGTTATGTTCTTACTTCACAGATGATTCAAGTAGATGTTGTATATTTACTTGATGAAACACAAGTCTGAATTATTGAATGGTTCAAGTAATTTCAGAGTGAAGTTGAAGGTCATTGTGACAAGAGGATAAAATGTCTATGATATGATCATAAAGATGAGTATCTGAGTTACGAGCTTTGGCACGCAATTAAGACACTATGGAAATTGTTTCACAATTAATACCGCCTCGAACACCATAGTGTGATGGTGAGTCCGAACATCATAGTTGCACCCTATTGGATATGGTGCGTACCACGATGTCTCTTATTGAATTACCACTATCGTTCATGGGTTAGGCATTAGAGACAACCGCACTCACTTTAATAGGGCACCACGTAATTCCGTTGAGACGACACCGTTTGAACTATGGTTTGGAGAAACCTAAGTTGTCGTTTCTTAAAGGTTTGGGGCTGCGACGCTTATGTGAAAAGTTTCAGGTTGATAAGCTCGAACCCAAAGCGGATAAAATGCACCTTCATAGGACACCCAAAACGGTTGGATATACCTCCTAATTCAGATCCGAAAGCAATAGGGATTGTTTCTAGAAACGGGTCCTTTCTCGAGGAAAAGTTTCTCTCGAAAGAATTGAGTGGGAGGATGGTGGAGACTTGATGAGGTTATTGAACCATCACTTCAACCAGTGTGTAGCAGGGAACAGGAAGTTCCTGTGACACCTACACCAATTGAAGTAGAAGCTTATGATAGTGATCATGAAACTTCGGATCAAGTCACTACCAAACCTCGTAGGTCGACAAGGATGCGTACTGCTTCAGAGTGGTACAGTAATCCTGTCTTGAAGGTCATGTTGCTAGATAACAATGAACCTACGACCTATGGAGAAGCGATGGTGGGCCCATATTCCGACAAATGGTTAGAAGCCATGAAATCCGAGATAGGATCCATGTATTAGAACAAAGCATGGACTTTGGTGGACTTGCCCGATGATCGGCAAGCCATTGAGATAAATGGATCTTTAAGAAGAAGACGGACGTGGACAGTAATGTGACCGTCTATGAAGCACGACTTGTGGCGAAGAGTTTTTCACAAGTTCAAGGAGTTGACTACGATGAGATTTTCTCATCCGTAGCGATGCTTAAGTCCGTCAGAATCATGTTAGCATTAGCTGCATTTATGAAATCTGGCAGATGGATGTCAAGACGAGCTTCCTTACCAGTTTTCGTAAGGAAAGGCTGTATGTGATACAATCAAAAAAGTTTTGTCGATCCTAAGGATGCTAAAAGGTATGCTGGCTCCAGCGATCCTTCTAAGGACTGGAGTAAGCATCTCGGAGTTGGAATGTGCGCTTTGATAAGATGATCAAAGATTTTGGGTTTATACAAAGTTCATGAGAAACTTGTATTTCCAAAGAAGTGAGTGGGAGCACTATGGAATTTCTGATGAGTATATGTTGTTGACATATTGTTGATCAGAAATGATGTAGAATTTTCTTGAAAGCATATAGGGTTATTTGAAAGGTGTTTTTCAATAGAAAACCTGGATCAAGCTACTTGAACATTGAGCATCAAAATCTATGAGGATAGATCAAAATGCTAATAATACTTTCAAATGAGCGTATACCTTGACATGATCTTGAAGGTGTTCAAGATGGATCAGTCAAAGAAGGAGTTCTTACCTGAGATGTAAGGTATGAAGTTAAGACTTAAAGCTCGACCACGGCAGAAAAGAGAGAAAGGACGAAGGTCGTCCCCTATGCTTTAGACGTAGGCTCTACAGTATGCTATGCTATGTACCGCACCTGATGTGTGCCTTGCCACATGTGTGGCAAGAGGGTACAAAGGTGATCAAGGAGTGGATCACCAGATAGCGGTCAAAATTGTCCTTGGAGTAATAAGGATTTATTTCTCAATTATGGAGGTGATAAAGAGTTCGGCGTAAAGGGTTACGACGATGCAAGCTTTAACACCTATCCGAATGAACTCTGAGTAGCAAACCGGATACGTATAGTGGAGCAACCATTTGGAATAGCTTCAAGTGGAGCGTGGAAGCAGCATTTACAATATGACATAGAGAGTTGCGAAATACATACAGATCTGATTGTTGCAGACCCGTTGACTAAAACCTCTCTCACAAGCAAAACATGATCAAACCCCAGAACTCATTGAGTCTTAATCACATGATGATGTGAACTAGTTTAATGACACTAGTAAACTCTTTGGATGTTGGTCACATGGCGATGTGACCTGTGAGTGTTAATCACATGGCGGTGTCAACTAGATTATTGACTCTAGTGCAAGTGGGAGACTGTTGGAAATATGCCCTAGAGGCAATAATAAATTAGTTATTATTATATTTCCTTGTTCATGATAATCGTTTATTATCCATGCTATAATTGTATTAATAGGAAACTCAGATACATGTGTGGATACATAGACAACACCATGTCCCTAGTAAGCCTCTAGTTGACTAGCTCGTTGATCAATAGATGGTTACAGTTTCCTGACCATGGACATTGGATGTCGTTGATAACGGGATCACATCATTAGGAGCATGATGTGATGGACAAGACCCAATCCTAAGCCTAGCACAAAGATCATAGTTCGTATGCTAAAGCTTTTCTAATGTCATGTATCATTTCCTTAGACCATGAGATTGTGCAACTCCCAGATATTGTAGGAATGCTTTGGGTGTACCAAACGTCACAACGTAACTGGGTGGCTATAAAGATGCACTACATGTATCTCCGAAAGTGTCTGTTGGGTTGGCACGAATCGAGACTGGGATTTGTCACTCCGTGTAAAAGGAGAGGTATCTCTGGGCCCACTCGGTAGGACATCATCATAATGTGCACAATGTGATCAAGGGGTTGATCATGGGATGATGTGTTACGGAACGAGTAAAGAGACTTGCCGGTAACGAGATTGAACAAGGTATCGGCATACCGACGATCGAATCTCGGGCAAGTACAATACCGCTAGACAAAGGGAATTGTATACGGGATTTATTGAGTCCTTGACATCGTGGTTCATCCGATGAGATCATCGTGGAACATGTCGGAGCCAACATGGGTATCTAGATCCCGCTGTTGGTTATTGACCGGAGAACGTCTCGGTCATGTCTGCATGGTTCCCGAACCCGTAGGGTCTACACACTTAAGGTTCGATGACGCTAGGGTTATAAAGGAAGTTCGTATGTGGTTACCGAATGTTTTTCGGAGTCCCGGATGAGATCCCGGACGTCACGAGGAGTTCCGGAATGGTCCGGAGGTAAAGATTTATATATGGGAAGTCTTATTTTGGTCACCAGAAAAGTTTCACACTTTATCGGTATTGTACGGGGAGTGCCGAAAGGGGTCCGGGGGTCCACCGGGGGGGGGGGGGTCCACCTGCCCCGGGGGGCCACATGGGCTGTAGGGGGTGCGCCTTGGCCTATATGGGCCAAGGGCACCAGCCCCAAGAGGCCCATGCGCCAAGAGATAAGAAAAAGGGGAGAGTCCTCAAGGGGGAAGGCACCTCCGAGGTGCCTTGGGGAGGATGGACTCCTCCCCCCCTTGGCCGCACCCTTTCCTGGATGAAGGGGCAAGGCTGCGCCTCCCCCCTCTCCCTTGCCCCTATATAAAGGGAGGGGAGGGAAGGGCAGCCACACCTGAAGCCCTGGCACCTTCCTCCCTCCCGTGACACCTCCTCCTCTCCCGCAGGTGCTTGGCGAAGCCCTGCAGGATTGCCACGCTCCTCCACCACCACCACGCCGTTGTGCTGCTGCTGGATGGAGTCTTCCTCAACCTCTCCCTCTCTCCTTGCTGGATCAAGGCATGAGAGACGTCACCGGGCTGTACGTGTGTTGAACGCGGAGGTGCCGTCCGTTCGGCACTAGGATCTCCGGTGATTTGGATCACGACGAGTACGACTCCTTCAACCCCGTTCTCTTGAACGCTTCCGCTTAGCGATCTACAAGGGTATGTAGATGCACTCTCCTTCCCCTCGTTGCTGGTTTCTCCATAGATAGATCTTGGTGACTCGTAGGAAAATTTTGAATTTCTGCTACGTTCCCCAACAATAAGGTGGGTAGGGGGCTGCTTATTCTAGAAGCCCATAAAAGCCATCAAAATAATTGGCCCTAATGATTGCAATGTTTTTCAAGGACAAATACAATTGACCACTAATGATGCGCGATTGAATTTTTCTGAGAGGCAAGTTGATAAATATTCCTTGTCAATGAACTTCATGGACTCGAAGGGGAAACCGATGTTAATTCGTCCCAACGTAGCTGAATTAGCTAACAAGAATAATGTTGTATGGTGAACCCAGTAAAAACAAGGAGAACGACAAGGTCTTGGGAAGAGAGATTGTGCTTGACAAGCAATCCAATGACAAGGAGTTATTGAAGATCACTATACAAAATCCTAAACTTGGGGGTGGCGAGGGCGCAACCACAATTGCAAGAGAATACTCAAGTTAAATGTATCAAGACCAAGGGTCCATAAGTCGTGAAGTGGTAGGAAAATGAAGCTAATGTGTAGCGCAAGCGAATCAAGCTAACTTTTGACATGATGTTATGCAAATATACCAATCAAGCAGCCAGTTATAGATCTAATCGGCCATCACATATGAAGAGTTCAAGGTCACCTCTGAAGCAAGAATTTGAGCGTCATGAAAGGCCATTTGGGTCACTGTCACCGACAGTGTGGATGGCACTACCCCATATGTGCCATTATTACATGGGAGACTTCAATGGGGGATGGGGGTAGGCCCTACTGGCTCCTTATGCTCTCATATGGGGTGGGAAGCACCTCAGAGGCCTAATCATGAGAGGCTTTCTTATCCTACATGAGGTCATTTATCGACCAATACAAGCTTCTTCAAGCAAGCTTAACAGGAAAGTGTGGTACGCTAATTTTCCAAATGTTGAAAATTCAAAAACTAACAAACAGGTCGAGAAGAATACTAGTGCCAAAACTGTCATGATAGGCCACTACACTAGTAGAAAAACAAGGATTAGCAGCGGCCAACGAATGCGATTACATCACCCTGTGATAAAGCCACCTCTAATGATCCAGCAGAGGCGATTCTATTAGTGATGGAGGTGGCTCATGCAGTATCGCCGGGAGGTGGTTGGAGATTTGAAACTTCCTTTAGTTTTGTATCAATGAAGGCGGTCTTGGAATTGAAGCTTCCCATGGTACTTCCCCCACCTACCCGCATAACACAATTCCCCCGCACTTAGTTTCTCCGCCACTCACCCCCCCATTCTTGAAGAAATGGATCTAGGGCCGCTGCATCCAAGTCCCCCATAATAACATTCGGGTAGGGTAAGGGGTGTTAGCGTGTCAGTGCCACCACTGCCACCTCCGGTAGGCCACGTGGATGACCACATGGAGGAGCCATTACCGCCGTCGTCGCCCTCCATGCTGCCTTATATGTTGCTTCAACATTCGAGCATGCTAAGTGAGGTATGGGTGTTGGCGCCATCGCCAACAAGGCAGTTTTTGGGTCATAACCAACTTCGATGTCGTGACACCCTAACTACATATACACGTACCTTAAATTTATTGCAAATCCTAGCCGCCCCATCTCCCACCATCACAACCATAGTATATTTGCCTTGCCTCCTCCAACTCTCTTTGTCACCGCTTCCATCTCCCGTTGATGTCGGCCTCACCTGCTTTGCCGCGTGACAAGTTTGCCGCCATGTACGCTGGGCCATACATGTACACCATGGCATCGCTGTGCGTCCCGTGCCGCCACCTATGCTCTCCCTCATCGTCTATGTCGGAATCCTCATGGATCTTCCCCTTTCCAGTACACATATGCACCTCCTCCTTATCCATTCCTCGTCACTGTGTTTTGTGCTTGATTCTGAAAGGGTGTGCTGGGAAATGGATCGATTGATCCTAGATCTGGCTATGTGGGTTTCAGTTTGTTGCTGTGCAAGTTAACCCTAATTCATTTTGTTAATCATATATGTATCCTCCATGTTTATTATGATTCAAGAACATGATTTGGCCAGTTGGTCTAATTCCTTACATGTAACAATGATCCAAGCAGATACTTCTTTTAGCAAGTCAAACATGAAAATGTATGCATATTTACTCCAATATGTGCCGGTTAACCCTAGTTTCCTATTAATCATATAAGTATCCTCCATGTTTCATATGGTACAAGAACATGATTGATCCAACCTAATTCCTTCCATGAAACAATGGTCCAACCACATGCTTCCTTAAAGCAATTAGTTTATGAAATTGTATGCATATTTACTCCAACATGAAATTGGCTATTAACTTTGCAATTACTAAATTTTGTATTGGTGTTCCTACAATAAACTCAATCTACTTCTTTTATGTAACCATGGATCATTTTACACACAACCTTTCATGGCTTTGCACAAACATCGTAACTATTGTGACCTTTTAGTCGAACATCCATTTCTGAACCCAAGCTCATATGCATCCGGTGAAGAGAAAATTCACAAAAAATACTACAAAAGTTCAAGAAAAATCTGATTTTTTTCATGGAAGATAATTTGGTGCGTGAGGTGCACGTCAAATTTCAGATCATTTGTACATATGAGTAGCTCTCAACAAAAAAGACAAATTGGGTCAGAAAAATACATGAACAATAAAAAAATTTCACAGACCCCAAATTTGTATTTTTTGCCAAGAGCTACTCAGATGTCCAAATGATCTGAAATTTGGAGCGCACTTCACGCACCAAATTATCTTTCATGAAACAATGGATTTGTAGTATTTGTTTTGTATTTTCTCTTCACCGCGGGTGCAACTGAGCCTGGGCACTGAATTGCCTTGTCCCCTTTTAGTGTACTATGCAGACCACTATTTTGGTAAGAATGTCTTGTGCAATGCAATGAAAATTTCACATCGGTAATGTTGCTCTATTTTAGTTGCGCTACACAAAAAAGTCCAGCGGAGGCATATGCCGAGGATAATATAAGTGCATTATTTGTAAGTTTGCAATTTCCTAAATTCATATGAATTAAATACTACATTCTTATGTAAATCTATGTATATTAGTTGGAGGTCATTGTCTCGCCTCCTTTCACCTATAACATCAGAAGTTAGTGCTCTTTCAATTGGGTTGGAGGACTCGCCGGAGTGTGAAATATACAACGCCACCGATCCCATTATGTTAGAAAAGTGCATATGTTACTGTAGAAACAATGTAGATTTTACCATTTTGTTGTATGTGTTGCCCTTACACTATTGGATACATATCTATTTATGAAATGCAATGCAAATGTGAAATAATGTCGAAGTGCTTTATGGAAATGCTTTGAACATGGAAGAATAATTTAAAAGAATAAAACAAAAGCATCATAGGCGGTTCTGCTCTAAAAACCACATGTACTTATAGAAAGTAGGCAGTGGGTTCCAAATTTATAACCACTTCGGGGCATCCAGGTATTGAAGGCAGCTATAAGTGTAAGCCGCTTATGGTTAGTGTAATGGCGCACAATGTTTTGGATAAGCCACTTACTAGTGGCGCGACGCCTGAATGGGACACCAATAGTAAGTGGGACCTAGAAGCTCACTCAACAATAGTTACTACTGATATGCATCCTAACCCCGCATGCCACTACTAAGGTAAGTACTTGTGGCATGCATGCCTGAGGACACGACACTAGTAAATGGGGCTCAAAAGCGGGCTGGACAGACTGGCGATGTGCTTTTTGGACCACATGCTACTAGTAATTTATGTCGGGCCCTCTTCTTAGTGGAACTAACTAGTGGCATGCCCTTTGGACCGCATGCCACTAGTAAGTTGTTAGTAATGGCGTGCCTTGGATGGCCGCACGCCACTAATATTTTTGCTAGTTATGACTGGTGTGCGGATTTACTAGCGCGTCATTGATAACTTAATCCAATAAAAACAGGGTTGATCATGATGCCTCAAGGATTAGAGCAATAGTTGTACAACAAGGCATCACAAGGAGATAACATGCCACAGTTTGTAGGCACTGACTATTTCCCAAGCGTGGCCACAACGACAGACTCTATGACCATGGCCATAGTCATCTTTGGCAGACTAATATAAAATAAGGAGCTAGATATGGGAGGGTGAAGTAAATATTCCCTAGAGGCAATAATAAAGTTGTTATTTTATATTTCCTTATTCATGATAAATGTTTATTATTCATTCTAGAATTGTATTAACCGGAAACTTGATACATGTGTGAATACATACACAACATCATGTCCCTAGTATGCCTCTACTAGACTAGCTCGTTGATCAAAGATGGTTAAGTTTCCTAGCCATGGACATGCGTTGTCATTTGATAAACAGGATCATATCATTAGTGGAATGATGTGATGGACAAGACCCATCCGTTAGCTTAGCATAATGATCGTTCAGTTTTATTGCTACTGCTTTCTTCGTATTAAATATATATTCCTCCGACTATGAGATTATGCAACTCCCAGACACCGAAGGAATGCCTTTTGTGCTATCATACATCACAACATAACTGGGTGATTATAAAGATGCTCTATAGGTATCTTCGAAGGTGTTTGTTGGGTTGGCATAGATCGAGACTAGGATTTGTCACTCAGGGTATCGGAGAGGTATCTCTGGGCCCTCTCGGTAATGCACATCATATGAAGCCTTGTAAGAAATGTGACTAGTGAGTTAGTTGCAGGATGATGCACTATGGAACGAGTAAAGAGACTTGCTAGTAACGAGATTGAACTAGGTATGAAGATACCGATGATCGAATCTCAGGCAAGTAACATACCGATGACAAAGGGAATAACGTATGTTGACATTGCGGTTCGACCGATAAAGATCTTCATAGAATATGTGGGAACCAATATGAGCATCCAGGTTCCGCTATTGGTTATTGATCGGAGAGGTGTCTCGGTCATGTCTACATAGTTCTCGAACCCATAGGGTCTGCATGCTTAACATTCGATGATGATATGTATTATATGAGTTATGTGTTTTGGTGACCGAAGGTTGTTCGGAGTCCCGAATGAGATCACGGACATGACGAGGAGTCTCGAAATGGTCGAGAGGTAAAGATTGATATATTGGAAGGTTATATACGGACACCAGAATGCTTCCGGAAAGATTCAGGATTTTTTTGGAGTACCGGGAGGTTACCGGAACCCCGGAAAGTTAATGGGCCTCATGGGCCATAGTGGAGAGGAGGAGGCAGGCCGCAAGAGGTGGCGCACGCCCCCCATGGCAGTCCGAATTGGATAAGAGGTGGGGGGCGCGGCCCCCCTTTCCTTCTCCCTCTCCCCCTCTTTCCCCTTCCGCCCTCTCTGTTGGAAGAAAGGGGGGAGCCGACCAGGACTGGGAGTCCTAGTGGGACTCCCCCAACTTGGCGCGCCCCTAGGGCCGGCCAGCCTCCCCTCTCCTCCTTTATATACGAGGGCAGGGGGCACCCCAAAGCACAACAATTGTCTCTTAGTCGTGTGTGGTGCCCCCCTCCACTGTTTACTCCTCCGGTCATATGTCATAGTGCTTAGGCGAAGCACTGCGCGGATCACTTCACCAACACCGTCATCACGCCATCGTGCTAATGGAACTCATCGAACCCTTTGTGCGTCTACTAGATCAAGAGTTCGAGGGACGTCATCGAGATGAACGTGTGCAGAACTCGGGGGGTGTCGTATGTTCGGTACTTGATCGGTTGAGTCGAGAAGACGTTCGACTACATCAACCGCGTTAAGTTAACACTTTCGCTTTCGGTCTACGAGGGTACATGGACACACTCTCCCCCTCTCGTTGCTATGCATCTCCTAGATAGATCTTGCGTGAGTGTAGGAAACTTTTTGAAATTGAATGCTACGTTTCCCGATAGTGGCATCCGAGCCAGGTCTATGCGTAGATGATATGCATGAGTTGAACACAAAGAGTTGTGGGCGGTGATCGTCATACTGCTTACCACCAATGTATTATTTTGATTTGGCGGTATTGTTGGATGAAGTAGCCCAGACCAACCTTACATGACCGCGTTCATGAGACCGATTCCACCGACAGACATGCAATTAGTTTTGCATAAAGGTGGCTGGCGAGTATCTGTTTATCCAACTTTAGTTGAATCGAATTTGACCGCGACCGGTCCTTGTGAAGGTTAAAACAGCAAACTTGATAAATCACCGTTGTGGTTTTTGTGCCGTAGGTATGTGCGGTTCATGCTAGCAGCCCGTAGCAGCCATGTAAAACTTGTAGCAAACAAAGTAGAGGACGTCTAACTTGTTTTTGCAGGGCATGTTGTGATATGATGTGGTCAAGACATGATGTGATATAAAGATTGTTGTATGAGATGATCATGTTTTGTAGAAGTTATCGGCAACTGGCAGGAGCCATATGGTTGTTGCTTTATTGTATGAAATACAAGCGCTATGTAATTGCTTTACTTTATCACTAAGTGGTAGCGATAGTCGTAGAAGAAATGGTTGGTGAGATGACCACAACGCTACGATGGAGATCAAGGTGTCAAGCCAGTGACGATGGAGATCATGATGCTGCTTTGATGATGGAGATCAAAAGCACAAGATGATGATGGCCATATCATGTCACATATTTTGATTGCATTTGATGTTTATGTTTTATGCATATTATTTTGCTTAGTACGATGGTAGCATTATAAGATGATCGCTCACTAAAATTTCAAGGTATAAGTGTTCTCCTCGAGTATGCACCGTTGTGAAAGTTCTTCTTGCTGAGACACCACGTGATGATCAGGTGTGATAGGCTCTACGTTCAAATACAACGGGTGCAAGCCAGTTTTGCACACGCGGAACACTCGGGTTAAACTTGACGAGCCTAGCATATACAGATATGGCCTCGGAACGCTGGAGACCGAATGGTCGAACGTGAATCATATAGTAGATATGATCAACATAGTGATGTTCACCATTGAAGACTACTCCATCTCACGTGATGATAGGACATGCTTTAGTTGATTTGGATCACATATCGTTTAGATGACTAGAGGGTTGTCTATCTAAGTGGGAGTTCTTAAGTAATATGATTAATTGAACTTAATTTATCATGAACTAAGTCCTGATAGTTTTTGCATATCTATGTTGTAGATCAATGGCCTGTGCTACCGTTCCCTTGAATTTTAATGCATTCCTAGAGAAAGCTAAGTTGAAAGAAGCAACTACACGAACTGGGTCCATAACTTGAGGATTATCCTCATTGCTGCATAGAAGAATTATGTCCTTGATGCACCGCTAGGTGCAAGGTCTGCTACAGGAGCAGAAGTTGACGTTGTGAACACTTGGCAAGCTCGATCTGATGACTACTCGTTATTTCAGTGTGCCATGCTTTACGGCTTAGAATCGGGACTTCAAAGACATTTTGAATGTCATGGACCATATGAGATGTTCCAGGAGTTGAAGTTGATATTTCAAGCAAATGCCCGAGTTCAGAGATATGAAGTCTCCAACAAGTTCTATAGCTGCAAGATGGAGGAGAACGGTTCTGTTAGTGAGGACATACTCAGAATGTCTGGGTACCATAATCACTTGACTCAGCTGGGATTTAATCTTCCATATGATTGTGTCATTGACAGAGTTCTTCAATCACTGCCACCAAGCTACAAAGGCTTCGTGATGAACTACAATATGCAAGGGATGGAAAAGACTATTCCCAAGCTCTTCGCGATGCTAAAGGCCGCAGAGGTAGAAATAAGGAAGGAGCATCAAGTGTTGATGGTTAACAAGACCACTAGTTTCAAGAAGAAGGGCAAGTGTAAAAAGAAGGGGACTTCAAGAAGAATGACAAGCAAGTTGCCACTCCCGAGAAGAAACCTAAAAATGGACCCAAGCCTGAAATTGAGTGCTTCTACTACAAAGGGACTGGTCATTGGAAGCGGAACTGCGCCAAGTATTTGGCGGATAAGAAGGATGGCAAACTGAACAAATGTATATTTGATATATATGTTATTGCTGTGTACCTTACTAATTATCATAGTAGTGCCTGAGTATTTGATACCGGTTCGGTTGCTCATATTTGTAACTCGAAGCAGGGACTACGGATTAAACGAAGATTGGCTAAGGACGAGGTGACGATGCGCGTCGGAAATGGTTCCAAGGTTGATGTGATCACCGTTGGCACGCTACCTCTAAATCTACCTTCGGGATTAGTTTTAGACCTGAATAATTGTTATTTGGTGCCAGCGTTGAGCAGGAACGTTATATATGGATCTTGGTTAGTGCGAGACGGTTATTCATTTAAATCAGAGAATAATGGTTGTTCTATTTATACGAGTAATATCTTTTATGGTCATGTACCCTTGAAGAGTGGTATATTTATATTAAATCTCGATCATGATGATACACATATTCATAATATTGATGCGAAAAGATGCAAAGTTGATAATGATAGTGCAACTTATTTTGGCACTGCCGTTTGGGTCATTTCGGTGTAAAACACATGAAGAGACTCCATAAGATGGACTTTTGGAATCACTTGATTATGAATCATTTGATACTTGTGAACCGTGCCTTATAGGCAAGATGACTAAAACTCTGTTCTCCGGAACAATGGAACAAGCTAGTAACTTATTGGAAATAATACATACCGATGTATGCGGTTCAATGAGTGTTGATGCTCGTAGCAGGTATCGTTATTTTCTGACCTTCACAAATGATTTGAGCAGATATGGGTATATCTACTTAATGAAACACAAGTCTGAAACATTTGAAAAGTTCAAAGAATTTCAGAGTGAAGTGGAGAATCATCGTAACAAGAAAATAAAGTTTCTACGATCTGATCGTGGAGGAGAATATTTGAGTTACGAGTTTGGCCTTCATTTAAAACAATGTGGAATAGTTTCACAGCTCACGCCACTTGGAACACCACATCGTAATGGTGTGTCCGAACATCGTAACCGCACTTTATTACATATGGTGCGACCTGTGATGTCTCTTACCGATTTACCACTATCATTTTGTGGTTATGCATTAGAGACAACTGCATTCACTTTAAACAAGGCACCGTCAAAATCCGTTGAGACGACACCGTATAAACTGTGGTTTGGCAAGAAACCTAAGCTGTTGTTTCTTAAAGTTTGGGGATGCGATGCTCATGTCAAAAGGCTTCAGCCCGATAAGCTTGAACCCAAATTGGAGAAATGTGTCTTCATAGGATACCCTAAGGAAATAATTGGGTACACCTTCTACCACAAGTCCGAAGGCAAGATTTTTGTTGCTAAGAACGAAACCTTTCTAGAGAAGGAGTTTCTCTCAAAAGAAGTGAGTGGGAGGAAACTAGAACTTGATGAGGTAATTTTACCTGCTCTCAATTTGGAAAGTAGTTCATCCGAGAAATCTGTTCTCGTGATGCCTACACCAACTGGAGAGGAAGCTAATGATAAAGATCATGAAACTACAAATCAAGTTGCTACAGAACCTCGTAGGTCTGGCAGAGCACGATCGCACCAGAATGGTACGGTAATCCTATTCTGGAGGTCATGTTACTTGACCATGACGAACCTACGAACTATGAAGAAGCTATGATGAGACCAGATTCCGATAAATGGCTTGAGGCCATGAAATCTGATATAGGATCCATGTATGAGAATAAAGTGTGGACTTTGGTGGATCTGCGCGATGATCGGTGACCCATAGAGAATAAATGGATCTTCAAGAAGAAGACTGACGCTGACGATAATATTACTGTCTGTAAAGCTCGACTTGTTGCAAAAGGTTCTCGACAAGTTCAAGGAGTTGACTACGATGAGACTTTCTCACCCGTAGCGATGCTTAAGTCTGTCCGAATCATGTTAGCAATTATCGCATTTTATGATTATGAAATCTGGCAAATGGATGTCAAAACTGCATTCATTAATGGATTTCTTAAAGAAGAGTTGTATATGATGCAACCAGAAGGTTTTGTCGATCCTAAAGGTGCTAACAAAGTGTGCAAGCTCCAGCGATCCATTTATGGACTGGTGCAAGCATCTCGGAGTTGGAATATACGCTTTGATGAGGTGATCAAAGCATATGGTTTTATATATACTTTTGGAGAAACCTGTATTTATAAGAAAGTGAGTGGGAGCTCTATAGAATTTCTAATATTATATGTGGATGACATATTGTTGATTGAAAATGATGTGGAATTTCTGAATAGCATAAAAGGATACTTGAACAAGAATATTTCAATGAAAGACCTCGGTGAAGCTGCTTATATATTGGGCATCAAGATCTATAGAGATAGATCAAGACGCTTGATAGGAATTTCACAAAGCACGTACCTTGATAAAGTTTGGAAGAAGTTCAAAATGGACCAGTCAACGAAAGGGTTCTTGCTTGTGCTACAAGGTGAAGTTGAGTCAGACTCAATGTCCGACCACTGTAGAAGATAGAGAGAAAATGAAAGTCATTCCCTATGCCTCAGCCATAGGTTCTATCATGTATGCTATGCCGTGTACCAGACCTGATGTGTGCCTTGCTATAAGTTTAGCAGGGAGGTACCAAAGTAATCCAGGAGTGGATCACTGGACAGTGGTCAAGAACATCCTGAAGTACCTGAAAAGGACTAGGGATATGTTTCTCTTTTATGGAGTTGACAAAGAGCTTGTCGTAAATGGTTACATTGATGCTAGCTTTGACACTGATCCGGATGACTCTAAATCACAATCCGGATACGTATTTTCATTGAATGGTGGAGCTGTCAGTTGGTGTAGTTCCAAGCAGAGCGTCGTGGCGGGATCTACGTGTGAAGCGGAGTACATAGATGCTTCGGAAGCAGCAAATGAAGGAGTCTAGATGAAGGAGTTCATATCCGATCTAGGTGTAATACCTAGTGCATCGGGTCCAATGAAAATCTTTTCTCACAATACTGGAGCAATTTCCTTGGCGAAGGAATCCAGATTTCACAAAAATACCAAACACATCAAGAGACGCTTCAACTCCATCCAAGATTTGGTCAAGGAAGGAGACATAGAGATTTGCAAAATACATACGGATCTGAATGTTGCATACCTGTTGACTAAGCCTCTTCCACGAGCAAAACATGATCAACACCAAGACTCCATGGGTGTTAGATTCGTTACAATGTAATCTAGATTATTGACTCTAGTGCAAGTGGGAGACTAAAGGAAATATGCCCTAGAGGCAATAATAAAGTTGTTATTTTATATTTCCTTATTCATGATAAATGTTTATTATTCATGCTAGAATTGTATTAACCGGAAACCGTAATGGTTCCAGAAAGTTCAAGAATTTTTCGGAGTACCGGGAGGATACTGGAACCCCCCGGGAAAGTTAATGGGCTTCATGGGACATAGTGGAGAGGAGGAGGCAGGCCATGAGAGGTGGCGCCCCAACCCCCCATGGCAGTCCGAATTGGACAAAGGGTGGGGGCGTGGCCCCCCTTTCCTTATCCCTCTCCCCTCTTTCCCCTTTCCCCTTTGGAAGGAAGGGGGAGCCGACTAGGACTGGGAGTCCTGACTCCCCCCACTCGGCGCGCCCCTAGGGCTAGCCGGCCTCCCCTCGCCTCCTTTATATATGGGGGCAGGGGACACCAAGCACAACAAATGTCTCTTAGCCGTGTGCGGTGCCCCCCTCCACCGTTTACTCCTCAGGTCATATTTTCGTAGTGCTTAGGCGAGGCCTTGTGCGGATCACTTCACCAACACCGTCATCACGCCATCGTGCTAATGGAACTCATCGACTCCTTCGTGCCACTACTGGATCAAGAGTTCGAGGGACATCATCGATCTGAATGTGTGCAAAACTCGAAGGTGCCGTACGTTCGG
The DNA here is from genome assembly GCF_002162155.2 of Triticum dicoccoides. Classification (NCBI taxonomy): domain Eukaryota; kingdom Viridiplantae; phylum Streptophyta; class Magnoliopsida; order Poales; family Poaceae; genus Triticum; species Triticum dicoccoides. Next base: position 144,257,101 of record NC_041381.1, read on the forward strand.
TACTTGATCAGTTGATTCAAGAAGACGTTCGACTACATCAACCGCGTTAAGTTAATGCTTCCGCTTTCGGTCTACGAGGGTACGTGGACACACTCTTCCCCTCTCGTTGTTATGCATCTCCTAGATAGATCTTGCATGAGCGTAGGATTTTTTTTTGAAATTGCATGTTACGTTTCCCAACAGACGGATGTAAGGGCATCTACAATGCTATCCCCGAAAATGGATACACTATCCATCCGCGGACACGATACGAGAGCCAACCATCTAACCCTGCCTCTTAAACATGCATCAAATCCGAACATCAGAGATGAGATGAGTGGAACTAGAGGACAAATCATAGGCTCTGAGCACATGTGGTCCAACAGACAGTGGCCAAGCGGACTCCCACATGGTATCGGGACTCCCACAAAGCTCCTCCAAATTTGCTTCCGGCTTGCAGGAAAACAGACATACGATCGGGTGCGTGGACATTTAGGGGACCGTGTCGAATGGCAACAAGTGTTTGGACCGCATGGTCCGGGCCTTTACAGGGGATTTTGAGGAATGAGGATGCCCTAAGAGTCGAATTTGCCACTTTGTTGCTCAACGGTATAAATAAATGGAATTGCATGCTACCATCGAAATGCATGTCCCTGCACACACACACGTCATTTGTACATATGCACTTAACGGGTCACACTATTTTTCAGTACTAACTTAACATAAGATCGTCCCACCATGTTAAATGTAGGTTTTGGGGGAACTGGCTCAAATATATATAGACACACACACACACACACACATCTGGGCTATTCTGTTACGCATAACCGAATATTATTCTGTTACCCTTTTTAAACTGACGATTTCAGTTGGTTGTACTGATGATTTTCGAGCGATTGAACTGATGCTTTCAGTTCTGTTTAACAAATCGTATTCTTTAGTTCAAATTTTTTTTTTTTGCAATTTTTTTGTTGGAACAGGGCGTGTAATATATCGTTGGAAAGCTCTTGATAACTATATTTCAAGTATATTGAACGTTTTTGCAAAATCATTATGGTTTAAGATCAGTTTTGAAAAAACCATTTTTTTCAAAACCAAAAATGTTAATCGTATTTTGGACTCATTTTTTAAACAGTTTGTCAGAATTGAGAAAATAAGATAGCGTTGGAAAGCTTGTGAAAATCCCCATCTTCCATAAATCTATTATTTTTTCTAATTCTATACGATTTAAAAGTAATTTGGAAAATGATAAAGTTCTGGGAGAAGCGTATTTTCACGATTTTTTGCAAACGGTTTGTCGTATTGATGCAAGTGATACGGCGTTGGAAAGCTATGGAAAATGCGCAACTTTTTTGTATTGAAATGTTTTTCTAATTCCTTACGGTTTAAAAACAATTTCGAATATGGTCAAATTTGATTTCGAACGTGATTATTTTTAAAAGTTTGTCGAAATGTGGCAAATAATATATGGTTGGAAAGATATCGAAAATACAAAACTTAGTCATATTGAACGTTTTCTCAAATTTGCAACCGTTGGAGAGTAATTTGGATTACGGTGAAATCCATCGTGCTGTTTTTTCCGTCAGAAAAAATAGAGTACTTGTACTGATTTTTGTCTGTGTTTGTACTGATGTATTATTTCACAGAGTAATTTTGAAAGGTTCCAAAAAAGTACTTAAACTGATGTTTGCATGGGTTGGTACTAAGCGTGGTTTCCACTAACTAGACTTTGCTCTGTTTTGGATAATATTTTTGCTCGTAAGTTTTCAACGGTATATTTGTACTGATCTAGGTTTGCGTGGGACAGTAACAGAAAAAACAGAGTACTCATACTGATCAAGGTATGCGTTTGTACTGAGGTATTTTTCAGAGTAATTTTGAATGGTTCCAAGAAAAGAGTACTTGAACTAATGTCCGTATGGGTTTGTACTGAGTGTGTTTTCACATACTAGACTTCACTATATGTTTTGGGTATCATAGTCCCCGAACTTCCATGGTTTATATCATTGAACTGAATGATATTTTTTTGAAAGGAAATTTTTCGTGTGTTTCTTTTTTAACTCAATTTTTTTGCAATAATGTTTTTGGACTTCTCTTGTTTTGCAACTTAGAACTTTTACCATTTGAAATTCCATGGGGTTTCATTTAGTTTTAGCTTTTCTTCAAACTTATCTGGGATGTCGTGTTGAACTTACAACTTTTTTAATTGTAAACTTGTTGTGTTTTTACAATGTCAATATGCAGGAGAGTAGGGCGAGGGCAACGATAGAAAGATGTTGCGTGTGGCGATTGTGAGAGCACTCGAGGCTGAGCAACAACAGTGATTGATGGCAAGCCGACACGACATGACCTGCGGCATGGGGATAGGTGGGCGGCACACAACATCTCATTTCAGATGCGCCTATTGGACTGATCTCCATGTCCCATCTGGATGTATCAGTTGCAGAACTTGGACGTTTTCTTGAGCGTCACAGGATACCAAAAGCTAACCATCTTCTATTTTTCGAACTGATCATTGTTTTTAATTCGTACTGATCAAGGTTTTTGATTCAAACCATTTTTTTCATTCTTGCACGCACATCCAGCTGTCATGTACCTTCTTTGAAGAAGTAGCAATCATCTCATCATATACAGATTTTTTACATATAATATATGTACATGAATAACATATACACCACACCGACTACACATTTTTCATACATGAATGACATATACAACACATCGACTGTACATTTTCTTGCTATTAGAAGCCTCTTCAGATTTAACGGTTTGTACTGGGCATAACAAATTAACCAAAAACCAAATTACGAAGGTCAAAGTTCTTGAATTACAAACCAAAAAACAAGCAGGCTAAATAGAGGATTGCCAGCGTCTAAGACAGATCTATTGCAATACACTTTCACTCCATTTTTCACTCAGTAATAGCATGACTAAATAAGAAGTTCAACACTGGAGCAGATTTTCCTTCAGTATCGTTGGACACGAGCTCCTTGAGGAAGCTTGCGTGGTCAGTAGCACGTTAGTCCTACAATTGTGTCGACGTGGAGAAGGAGTCTCGAGGTCATCCCACGACAGGGTAACTTCTCCGCACTACAAGAAGTCAAAAGCAGTAACTGTACACATTTTTGGACATACAAGCATAATAGAAATTTGCATAACTAACATGGTGTATCCTGATACAAAGTACTGATGCTTTGGGAATTTTTGAATAGAGAAAAGAAGTGCAGGCAGCTCAAGCATCAAGTGCAGAAGAGCATGGGCTCAACGGGGAAGGAGGTAGACAGACGACAACGGTTGGCCCAACGCCCGACTCGCCGAGAGGCTTCAGTTCGGGCTGGATTCATCAAAGATGTCAAGCTTATAAGAATTGCAAGAACAACCAAGGTTGAGAAAATACACTGAGCACCATGTCTAATTCTCAGGTCAGTGGTTGGTCAACAAAATTTACGAGGTCAGGGCTTCCATAGAAGTAACAAGATGCAAGCTTAGTTCTTAGGTTACAAATTTGTAAATACTAGTACTGCTAGCAGCATTTATAAATACTAGTGAACTTGAACTTGTGGTCTATCGAGATCTGAACTGATTGTGTTAAAAGCACGAACACAAAATCCAATGAAGGTGATATAAGTACATGTTAGAAAGATAATTAAGTTCAGGTATATTAATTGGGAGAAGTTCAAAAATAAACTTTTAAAATGTTTGTATTAAAAAGATGTGTACTACATAACATATGTACTCACTACAACTAGCATGCAACAGAGAGAAGAATCAACTCCATTTTTCAATCAACTCATATTTGATCAGTACTAGTACTACTGAACAATAAGTGTAAAATTGTAGCAGCGGTAAGGAATCATTACCATGAAGAGGGCGGTGAGGTTCACCTTTATTTTGCCCCCCCCCCTTCGTTGTTGAGATCGATGATGATGAGCAGTAGGTGGGGGAGGGCCGCCATGATCTATTAGGTAGGAAGTAGAGGAGGCCATGAGGGCACCTCAGATCATCGAAGGGAGGCCACCGTGAGGACAGCCGGGTTGGCCCACTAGCCGAGAAGGAGGAGCATCGGCGAATCTACACCATGGACACAAAACTATGAACTTCATGAAAAAGAAATTTGAATGTCAAAAGAAGTTAGTGTGTGAATTGTTCTGATATAAAAAATGCAACATAAAAACCCCACTTCGGCTTCTCTGAATCAAAATTCTGGCATCATACCAACACAACCAAACTGTTTTTCTAACAAAACATTTAACTGCTTCACATGATATGTATCTCTCAAAAAAGGAAACTTGTTTTACTGCATTTTACCAAATACTCCTACGAAACAACATAAAAAGACTCAGTTTCTCATAGCATTTCAACAAGCACACATGGAGCATCCATTTTTTTGCACAGAAACAACCTGAGATTGAATGGAGAACGATGTGGAGGAAGGGAAAGGAGGCAACCTCCTAAGCTATGGCGTCGAACTACTTGTCGTATGCCCGTTAAACAACTCGGGTGGCGGCAGTGAATGGCTGGGGGGATGCAGCGATGGAGCCCCACCGACGGGAGGAGGTAGCGCTGCAGGGGCACCGGTGGTGAACGGCGCGACCGGAGCCAGGCGAGATGGCGGTGCGACGGCAGGGGGCAGGTGAGATGGCCGCGCGGCTGCGGCGACCAGGGGAGATGGCGGCGCGGCGACGGGGGACAGGGAGATAGCGGCGTGGCGACGGGGG
>NC_041381.1:144262117-144264796 GCF_002162155.2 Triticum dicoccoides
GAAGGGAGTCGGGTGGCGGCGCACTGGGGAAGGAGCTGGGTGGAGGCGCGTTGGGAGGGAATCGGGCGGCGGCGCGTTGGGAAGGAGCTGGGCGGAGGCGCGCTGGAGGGAGTCGGGCGACGGCGGGGAGGACCGGAACGATGGGGTCTCACGGGGCTCCATTGCGGCTCCTTTTTGTCGTTTCGGGCCTAGGAATATTCGGTGGGCTTTCGGTCTTGCGATCGCTTGTTCCTTATAGGGGGCCGGGAGTAACAGAATATTATTTTGTTACCGGTAACAAAATAGCCATGCCCTCCCCGCCCAGCTCCTTCCCAACGAGGCGATCTATTCTGCTAATATTAGCAGAATAACTATTTTGATAAGACTTCTGCACTGCACGCTCAAAGCAAGTACACGTCATTGTTTGAACAAAGTGTGCTGCAGTACTCACGCGAGTGAACTTCCCGTCGCAAAAAAACTGCACGCCGTGTTTTTTTGGTACTGTTTTCACTCTAGTTTTTTAACCGTTTGTTGGAACGAGGCGTATAATATACCATTGGAAAGCTATGGATTAGGCACAACTTTGACATGTTAAACACTTTTCGAGATTTCACGCGGTTTAAGAGCAGTTTTGAAAACGGTGCAGCCCACAACGAGTGGCAGCGAGCATATTTTTGTGATTTTTTCTAAATCACTCATCAGAATAAAGCAAATGATATGCCGTTGGAAAGATATCGTCGAGGCGCATCTTTTTCATATATATTATTTTCTCTAATTCATTATGGTTTAAGATCACTTTCGAATTTACTAAATCGCGGAATTACGTTATTTTGAATTTTTTGCAATTTTCGACACTGTTTTTGCTCTAGTTTTTAAACTGTTCGTTGAAACGAGGTGTGTAATACGTTGTTGGAAAGCTATGGACATGGTGCACCTTTCATATATTGAAATATTTTTGATATTCCTTACGGTTTTAAGTTAATTTTGAAAATCATATGGCGGACGACGAGTGATAGCGGCCGTTTTTCGTGAAATTTTTACAAACCGCTGGTCAGAATGATTCAAACGACACGCTGTTGGAAAGATATCGACGAGGCACAACTTTCTCATGTAGAATACTCTCTCTAATTCTTTATGGTTTAAGAGGAATTTCGAATTTACCAAAATGCGGACACTCTGCTTTCACAACACCCAATTCGACGACTGTACTTCATCCGACTGAAAAACGCACTGCATCGAACAAAAAACTGCACTGCATCAGACCAGTAAGAGAACTGTATGGTTTCTTTTTAGTGGGACGTAAAATTTTGAAGACGAGGAAGAAAAACGCACTGCTTTTAGACTGAAAACCACACTGCATCAGACAGTCAAGTGAACTTCATGAATTCTTTTGTCAGACGTAAACTTTATCAAACGAGTTTTTTGTGAGTTTTTGTTGTCTTTTTTTCAAACAATTTTTTATGAACGAGTGGACCGTAGAGACGAGGGCAAATGAACCGCGACATATGGCGAAGTGAACCTCATTGCTATCTTGTTGTTTCGTTTATAAAAAACGCACTTTCATGTTGAGCGCAAGTGAACAACATCACTTTTAAAAGTAAACCACATCCGAGAATCAAACACACTGTAGGTGATGATGTAACCAAACTACACACACAATTTTTTTTGCGCCACTACCCTATGGCCGCTGATGATACTCATTTACACAATACATCCAACCGTTGTTTTACACAACCACATACACATACATATACACAAAATCAACACTAGCCAGTTCAAGAAAAATAAGTGGAATATGGGCGTTGCATACTGTACCACGCCGCGCACTTCTTTGACCATGGTGCCAATCTGCATATCATCGTGCACCACCCTGGATCACTAACTGCACAGCATATGCCCATTCCAAATCTACAACAATTTAGTACTTCTCTGAAACTGAACATGGCAAGTGCAAAAATTTTAAAAAATGGAAGTGAACCAACGCACAGTACAAGCGAACCACATCCAAAAAGAAAGTGTACTCCTCTGTGTTTTTCATAAACAGAATTGAACCACCAAAAAATTGTCACAAACGAGAGCAAACAGTGGACTTCATGGTACACGCGAGCAATGTGATTACAGCGCGGCTCGCTGTGTACGCAAGGTCACGACATCGACTCCCCTTGACGGGAGCACCTTCTCTTAAAGAGCTTTTTTTGTTTTTCCAAAAAGAAGTGAATAGCGGACGCCGAGGAAGCGAACTGCACGTAGATGAAAATGGGTCAATACAAAAAATGTGAGATCAGGGAAATATACTTGCAAATAACAGCTGCCGAAACTGCACCCAGGCGGGCCACGAGCTGCCCCTGCTGGAGATGTGGGCTACGCCAAACTCCGGCTACACAATGGATGATGGGTGCAACGAGTGGATGACTTTGCAGCACGGCAAGGTGTGCACTGCACATGTCAGAGGAGGGCAGAAGGGCGTTGACCCGGGCACCCTTGTCGCCCTGCTGGACGTCCCGGTGTTGATGTTGCAAAGGAGGGACGAGGGGTGGTGGTGATGATGGACTCATTGGATCCATGGCAGGGACGGTGGAGAGAAGGTCGGGGCATCTCGGATCTGACCGACGCGGAGTTGTGTGGTAGAGTGCCGCCCATCCCATGGTAGCCATCGCGTCGACGGTAGGCAGCGGCCGCTCTTGCTAAGCCAGGCGGAGG
>NC_041381.1:144265123-144304411 GCF_002162155.2 Triticum dicoccoides
CCGACATGGGGTGCAGGTGGTCTGAGGAGGGAAGGTGGGGGAGAGAGGGAGTAGGTATCGGACGAGGAGCTTGGCAGCAGTGTGGCTCACCGTGGCCATGCGTGGGAGGGGAGGAGGAACGCTTCTCACCGGATCTGGCACCAGATGGAGGCAGGGTGGGGTGGCGCGTTGGTTGGGATGGCTGGGCGGCGCGTCAGAGCTGGTAGGGCACGGGGAGAAGGTGGGTGGTAGGGGGTGGCGCATCAGAGAAGGACGGAGGTTGTGGGGTGGGAGCGGCGGTGGATGGTGGTGTTGTGGTGGGCTGGCATAGAGGAGAAGGTGGAAGGAGTGGAGGTGGGGGCGGTTGCGGGAAGAAGGAGGCGGGTTGGATGGGGCAAGTTTTCGCTGTAGTTCGTTTCTGGATCTTTTTCAGTGCCGAAGTGTTAGCAGAATAAGCAGATTGTTATTAGAATAAGACTCTTAAGGGGTGTTAGCAGAATAGACCCACCCTATATATATATAATGGTGGCATAGAAGTCCTATACCAATATGGTATGGATTACACAATAAGGCTACAATACGAACTCCAACACCCTCCCTCAATCTCAACTCACTCCTGAAGCATCTAGGAGGTTGAGATTGCGCCTACAGACCTCAAACATGGGAGAAGGTAGAGGCTTGGTGAAGAAGTCTGCAAGTTGATCTTTTGAAGAGATAAACCTGACTTGTAGTAGCTTTTGTGCGACACATTCCCTCACAAAATGATAGTCAATCTCAATGTGTTTAGTCCATGCATGGAACACCGGGTTTGATGACAGAAACGTAGCACCGATGTTGTCACACCAGAGGACCGACGGATGTGGCTGAGCAACTCCTAGCTCTCGAAGTAGGGACTCAATCCATATAAGTTCAACAGTCGCATTGGCAACTGACTTGTACTCAGCCTCCGTGCTGCTGCGGGAAACAGTGGCTTGCTTGCGTGCACTCCAGGCGATCAGATTAGGCCCCAAGAACACTGCATGTTCCCCCGTAGATTGCCTGTCATCTGGACACCCGGCCCAATCAACATATGAGAATGCAAAAAGAACTCTAGAGGACTGGGGCGCAGATGAAGACCAAAGGAGACAATGAGACACACACAGCGCAATATGTGAATCACAACAGACCAGTGCACGCTAGCAGGTGCATGAAGATACTGGCACAAACTGTTAAGCTCAAAGGAGAGATCAGGATGCGTGATCGTCAGATACTGAGGCCACCAACAATACTCGTGTACTCGATAGCATCCTCACGAGATAGAAGAGTACCATCAGGAGCTGAAATTTTGTCAGTGGAGGACATGGGCGTAGGTGATGTCTTGCACTTGAGCATACTAGCACGGCATAGAAGATCAAGAGAGTACTTCTTCTGGGTGAGAGCCAAACTGCCACGAGATTGATGAGCGACTTCAATACCCAGGAAGAAATGGAGCTATCCCAAATCTTTAACTGCAAAATCACGACCAAGGGCAGTCACAAGAGCATTAGCAGCCGCCGGAGAGGAGCTAACGAGGACAATATCATCCACGTACACAAGGAGGTACATGGTCACAGTCGGTCGCTGAAACAAGAACAGTGAAGTACCAGCCATCGAAGGAATGAATCCATGAGTGCGTAAAGCTGAAGCCAGGTGAGCATGCCAGGCACGAGGCGCTTGTTTCAGTCCATAGAGAGCCTTCATCACACGACAGAGGTGATAAGGCTGAGTGTGATCAACAAATCCAGGTGGCTGCCTCATGTAAACCTCCTCTTCAAGCAGTCCATGTAGAAAAGTGTTCTGCACGTCAAGGTGGCGAAGAGACCATCCACGAGAAACTGCCAGAGACAGAAGAAGTGAAATAGTGGTAGGCTTGACAACATGTCTGAATGTATCCTCGTAGTCCACTCACTGACACTGTTTAAATCCCTTAGCCACATGACGCGCTTTGTAGCGCTCAATGGAACCATCTGCATGTTTCTTCACCTTGAAAACCCACTTCAAATCGATGATGTTTACACGAGGCGGAGGTAGAACAGTGTCGAGGTCTTATTCTGCATAAGAGAATGATATTCTTGTTCCATAGCAGCCCTTCAGTGTGGGATACTCATAGAGGCTTGATAACTGCGTGGTTCGGCGGTTGGATCATCCACAACATGAGCCAGACAAGCAACAAGTTATGTGACCATGCCATCGGTGCACTCCTTTGGACGAACGATGCCGCTGTGACTGCGCTTGTGTGGACGCCGCGGGGCAACAACCACCGGAGCAGGCGAGGCATCTAGAGCAGGCGAGGCGTCTGGAGAAGGCGAACTCTGGCGAAGAGGGACCAGTTGACAGCGGGCCGAGAGACGGCGGACTAGGAGATGTGGGCCCAAGCGACGTGTGGATCAGTGCAGGCCCAGGCGAAGTGGGTGCACTACAAAAAAAAGATACATCCGTGACATTTTGGGCCGAACGATTTTGTTTTCCGTCATACATATGACACTTCTATGACGACAATTGTGACAAAACCCGGTATCATCATAGATGTGGTGGGCTCCTACTTCTATGACAAAAAATCATGACAGAAAATGGGCTTTTCATCCTGGGCGGGCCGGAGACGCAGCTGCGTGACATTCTTTGTGCCGTCCATGACGGAAAAAACCGTGGTAGAAGCGAGGGCGAGGAAAATTTCGGGGAGTTCCCGGTTACGGTGGGTGGTCGGGGGCAGAGCGATGCACGTTTCTCTCGTACACGTACGCGCGTGTGTGCGAGGCGTTGGCTCTAACTGAACCCGAGCGAGGCGTTGGGCTCTAACTGAATCCGAGCGATTGCACTGCAGGCTACGCGTTACTGAACCCGAGCGATCGATCGATGGCTATTAACTGAACCCGCTCGAGCGATTCCTACGCTACTGCTGCTAACTGAAGCCAATCGATGCTGCCTCTCTGGATGAACAGTGAGTGTTGCGGGGGTGGGGGGGGGTTTGGATGAACAGTGAGCGGTGGGGGTGGATGAACACGACCCCGCGGTGTTGCCTCTGGATGAACAGGACCCCGATCGATCGAGCCGGTTAGGGCTGGATGAATAGGACCCCGTGGAGGGCTGGATGAACAAGACGACCCTGTGGAGGGCTGGATGAACAGTACACGATGGAGGGGTGGATGAACAGTAGCCCGTGGAGGGGTGGTTGAACAGGAGCCCGTGGAGAGGGGTGGTTGAACAGTAGCCGGTGGAGTAGCGCGAGGTGGAGGCTGGATGAACAGGAGCCCGTGGATGACCAGTCGCAGGTGGAGGCTAGAGGAGGTCGACGGTGGATGAACAGTAGCCCATGGAGGCTGGAGGAGGTCGACGGTGGAGATGAACAGTATCCCGTGGGGTCTCGTTTTGCGGTACGCCACACCCTGTTGGGGAACGTTGCATAAAATAAATTTTTTTCTACGTTCACCAAGATCAATCTATGAGTTCATCTAGCAACGAGAGAGAGAGGTGCATCTACATACCCTTGTAGATCGCGAGCGGAAGCGTTCAAGAAAACGGGGTTGAGGGATTCGTACTCGTCGTGATCCAAATCACCGGAGATCCTAGCGCCGAACGGACAGCACCTCCGCATTCAACACACGTACGGTCAGCGTGACGTCTCCTCCTTCTTGATTCAGAAAGGGGGAAGGAGAGGTTTATGAAGATCCAGCAGCACGACGGCGTGGTGGTGGATGCAGCAGGGTTCCGGCAGGGCTTCGCCAAGCGACTACGGGAGGGAGAGGTGTAGCAAGGGGGGAAGGGAGGCGCCAGGTGTCAGGGTGCGGCTGCCCTCCCACCCCCCTCTTTATATAGGGACCCCAGGGGGGCACCGGCCCTAGGAGATGGGATCTCCTAGGGGGGCGGCGGCCAAGGGGGAAACTTGCCCCCCAAGGCAAGTGGAGGCGCCCCCTCTCCTAGGGTTCCCAACCCTAGGCGCAGAGGGGGACCCAGGGGGGGGCACCAGCCCACCAGGGGCTGGTTCCCCTCCCACTTTAGCCCATGGGGCCCTCCGGGATGGGTGGCCCCACCTGGTGGACACCCCGGGACCCTTCCGGTGGTCCCGGTACAATACCGGTGACCCCCGAAACTTTCCCGATGGCCGAAACTCGACTTCCCATATATATTTCTTTACCTCCGGACCATTCCGGAACTCCTCGTGACGTCCGGGATCTCATCCGGGACTCCGAACAACTTTTGGTTTGCTGCATACTCATATCTTTACAACCCTAGCGTCACCGAACCAAGTGTGTAGACCCTACGGGTTCGGGAGACACGTAGACATGACCGAGACGGCTCTCCGGTCAATAACCAACAGTGGGATCTGGATACCCATGTTGGCTCCCGCATGCTCCTCGATGATCTCATCGGATGAACCACGATGTTGAGGATTCAAGCAACCCCGTATACAATTCCCTTTGTGAATCGGTATTTTACTTGCCCGAGATTCGATCGTCGGTATCCCAATACCTCGTTCAATCTCCTTACCGGCAAGTCACTTTACTCGTACCGTAATGCATGATCCCGTGACCAGACACTTCGTCACTTTGAGCTCATTATGATGATGCATTACCGAGTGGGCCCAGAGATACCTCTAAGTCATACGGAGTGACAAATCCCAGTCTCGATCCGTGTCAACCCAACAGACACTTTCGGAGATACCCATAGCATACCTTTATAGTCACCCAGTTACGTTGTGATGTTTGGTATACCCAAAGCACTCCTACGGTATCCGGGAGTTACACGATCTCATGGTCTAAGGAACAGATACTTGACATTGGAAAAGCTCTAGCAAACGAACTACACGATATTGTGCTATGCTTAGGATTGGGTCTTGTCCATCACATCATTCTCCTAATGATGTGATCCTGTTATCATTGACATCCAATGTCCATAGTCAGGAAACCAGGACTATCTGTTGATCAACGAGCTAGTCAACTAGAGGCTCACTAGGGACATGTTGTGGTCTATGTATTCACACATGTATTACGATTTCCGGATAATACAATTATAGCATGAATAAAACACAATTATCACGAACAAGGAAATATAATAATAATCCTTTTATTATTGCCTCTAGGGCATATTTCGAACAGTCTCCCACTTGCACTAGAGTTAATAATCTAGTTACATTGTGATGAATCGAACACCCATAGAGTTCTGGTGTTGATCATGTTTTGCTCGCGGAAGAGGTTTAGTCAACGGATCTACGACATTCAGATCCGTATGTACTTTGCAAATATCTATGTCTCCATCTTGAACATTTTCACGGATGGAGTTGAAATGACGCTTGATGTGCCTGGTCTTCTTGTGAAACCTGGGCTCCTTGGCAAGGACAATAGCTCTAGTGTTGTCACAGAAGATAGTGATTGGCCCCGACGCATTGGGTACGACTCCTAGGTCGGTGATGAACTCCTTCATCCATATTGCTTCATGCGCTGCCTCCGAGGCTGCCATGTACTCCGCTTCACATGTAGATCCCACCACGACGCTCTGCTTATAACTGCACCAGCTTACTGCTCCACGATTCAACATATACACGTATCCGATTTCTGACTTAGAGTCATCCAGATCTGTGTCAAAGCTAGCATCGACATAACCCTTTACGACGAGCTCTTCGTCACCTCCATAAACGAGAAACATGTCCTTTGTCCTTTTCAGGTACTTCAGGATATTCTTGACCGCTGTCCAGTGTTCCTTGCTGGGATTACTTTGGTACCTTCCTACCAAACTTACGGCGAGGTTTACATCAGGTCTGGTACACAGCATGGCATACATAATAGATCCTATGGCTGAGGCATAGGGGATGACACTCATCTCTTCTTTATCTTCTGCCGTGGTCGGGCATTGAGCCGAGCTCAATCTCACACCTTGCAATACAGGCAAGAACCCTTTCTTGGACTGATCCATATTGAACTTCTTCAATATCTTATCAAGGTATGTGCTTTGTGAAAGACCTATGAGGCGTCTTGATCTATCCCTATAGATCTTGATGCCTAATATGTAAGCAGCTTCTCCAAGGTCCTTCATTGAAAAACACTTATTCAAGTAGGCCTTAATGCTGTCCAAAAGTTCTATATCATTTGCCATCAAAAGTATGTCATCTACATATAATATGAGAAATGCAACAGAGCTCCCACTCACTTTCTTGTAAACGCGGGCTTCTCCATAAGTCTGCATAAACCCAAACGCTTTGATCATCTCATCAAAGCGAATGTTCCAACTCCGAGATGCTTGCACCAGCCCATAAATGGATCGCTGGAGCTTGCATACCTTGTTAGCATTCTTAGGATTGACAAAACCTTCCGGTTGCATCATATACAGTTCTTCCTTAAGATAGCCGTTAAGGAATGCCGTTTTGACGTCCATCTGCCATAACTCATAATCATAGTATGCGGCAACTGCTAACATGATTCGGACGGACTTCAGCTTCGCTACGGGAGAGAAAGTCTCATCGTAGTCAACCCCTTGAACTTGCCGATAACCCTTAGCGACAAGTCGAGCTTTATAGATGGTGACATTACCATCCGCGTCCGTCTTCTTAAAGATCCATTTGTTTTCTATCGCTCGCCGATCATCGAGCAAGTCTGTCAAAGTCCATACTTTGTTTTCATACATGGATTCTATCTCGGATTGCATGGCTTCAAGCCATTTGTTGGAATCTGGGCCCGCCATCGCTTCTTCATAGTTCGAAGGTTCACCGTTGTCTAACAGCATGATTTCCAGGATAGGGTTGCCATACCACTCTGGTGTGGAACGTGTCCTTGTGGACCAACGAAGTTCAGTAGCAACTTGATCCGAAGTACCTTGATCATCATCATTAATTTCCTCTCCAGTCAGTGTAGGCACCACAGGAACATTTTCTTGAGCTGCACTACTTTCCGGTTCAAGAGGTAGTACTTCATCGAGTTCTACTTTCCTCCCACTTACTCCTTTTGAGAGAAACTCTTTTTCCAGAAAGGATCCGTTCTTGGCAACAAAGATCTTGCCTTCGGATCTAAGGTAGAAGGTATACCCAATGGTTTCCTTAGGGTATCCTATGAAGACGCATTTTTCCGACTTGGGTTCGAGCTTTTTAGGTTGAAGTTTCTTGACATAAGCATCGCATCCCCAAACTTTTAGAAACGACAGCTTAGGTTTTTTCCCAAACCATAATTCATATGGTGTCGTCTCAACGGATTTAGATGGTGCCCTATTTAAAGTGAATGTAGCTGTCTCTAGAGCGTATCCCCAAAATGATAGCGGTAAATCGGTAAGTGACATCATAGATCGCACCATATCCAATAGAGTGCGATTACGACGTTCGGACACACCGTTACGCTGAGGTGTTCCAGGCGGCGTGATTTGTGAAACGATTACACATTTCCTTAAGTGCATACCAAATTCATGACTTAAATATTCTCCTCCACGATCTGATCGTAAGAACTTTATTTTTCGGTCACGTTGATTCTCTACTTCATTCTGAAATTCCTTGAACTTTTCAAAGGTCTCAGACTTGTGTTTCATCAAGTAGACATACCCATATCTACTTAAGTCATCAGTGAGAGTGAGAACATAACGATATCCTCCGCGAGCCTCAACGCTCATTGGACCACACACATCAGTATGTATGATTTCCAATAAGTTGGTTGCTCGCTCCATTGTTCCGGAGAACGGAGTCTTGGTCATTTTGCCCATGAGGCATGGTTCGCATGTGTCAAATGATTCATAATCGAGAGATTCTAAAAGTCCATCAGCATGGAGCTTCTTCATGCACTTGACACCAATGTGACCAAGGCGGCAGTGCCACAAGTATGTGGGACTATCATTATCAACTTTACATCTTTTGGTATTCACACTATGGATATGTGTAACATTACGTTCGAGATTCATTAAGAATAAACCATTGACCATCAGGGCATGACCATAAAACATATCTCTTATATAAATAGAACAACCATTATTCTCGGATTTAAATGAGTAGCCATCTCATATTAAACGAGATCCAGATACAATGTTCCTGCTCAAACTTGGCACTAAATAACAATTATTGAGGTTTAAAACTAATCCCGTGGGTAAATGTAGAGGTAGCGTGCCGACGGCGATCACATCAACCTTGGAACCATTCCCGACGCGCATTGTCACCTCGTCCTTCGCCAGTCTCCGCTTATTCCGCAACTCCTGCTGTGAGTTACAAATATGAGCAACGGCACCGGTATCAAATACCCAGGAGTTACTACGAGTACTAGTAAGGTACACATCAGTTACATGTATATCACATATACCTTTAGTGTTGCCGGCCTTCTTGTCCGCTAAGTATTTGGGGCAGTTCCGCTTCTAGTGACCCTTCCCTTTGCAATAAAAGCACCCAGTCTCAGGCTTGGGTCCATTCTTTGACTTCTTCCCGGCAACTGGCTTACCGGGCACGGCAACATCTCTGCCGTCCTTCTTGAAGTTCTTCTTACCTTGCCCTTCTTGAACTTGGTGGTTTTATTGACCATCAACACTTGATGTTCCTTCTTGATTTCTACCTCTGTTGACTTCAACATTGAAAATACTTTAGGAATAGTTTTCATCACCCCCTGCATATTGTAGTTCATCACAAAGCTCTTGTAGCTCGGTGGGAGCGACTGAAGGATTCTGTCAATGACCTCCTCATCCGGGAGGTTAATGTCCAGCTGGGACAGGCGGTTGTACAACCCAGACATTTTGAGTATATGCTCACTGATAGAACTATTTTCCTCCATCTTACAACTATAGAACTTGTCGGAGACTTCATATCTCTCGACCCGGGCATGAGCTTGGAAAACCATTTTCAGCTCCTCGAACATCTCATATGCTCCGTGTTGCTCAAAATGCTTTTGGAGCCCCGGTTCTAAGTTGTAAAGCATGCCGCACTGAATGAGGGAGTAATCATCAGCACGTGACTGCCAAGCGTTCATAACGTCTTGGTTCTCTGGGATGGGTGCTTCACCTAGTGGTCCTTCTAGGACATATGCTTTCTTGGCAGCTATGAGGATGATCCTCAGGTTCCGGACCCAGTCCGTATAGTTGCTGCCATCATTTTTCAGCTTGGTTTTCTCTAGGAACGCGTTGAAGTTCATGTTGACATGAGCGTTGGCCATTTGATCTACAAGACATTTTTGCAAAGATTTTAGACTAAGTTCATGATAATTAAGTTCATCTAATCAAATTATTTAATGAACTCCCACTCAGATTAGACATCCCTCTAGTCATCTAAGTGTTATATGATCCGAGTCGACTAGGCCGTGTCCGATCATCACGTGAGATGGACTAGTCATCATCGGTGAACATCTCCATGTTGATCGTATCTTCCATACGACTCATGTTCGACCTTTCGGTCTCTGTGTCCCGAGGCCATGTCTGTACATGCTAGGCTCGTCAAGTTAACCTAAGTGTTTTGCATGTGTAAAACTGTCTTACACCCGTTGTATGTGAACATAGGAATCTATCACACCCGATCATCACGTGGTGCTTCAAAACGACGAACTTTAGCAACGGCGCACAGTTAGGGAGAACACTTTCTTGAAATTATTATGAGGGATCATCTTATTTACTACCATCGTTCTAAGTAAACAAGATGCATAAACATAATAAACAACACATGCAATTAAATAGTAGTGACATGATATGGCCAATATCATATAGCTCCTTTGATCTCCATCTTCGGGGCTCCATGATCATCTTTGTCACCGGCATGACACCATGATCTCCATCATCATGATCTCCATCATTGTGTCTCCATGAAGTTGCTCACCAACTATTACTTCTACTACTATGGCTAACGGTTTAGCAATAAAGTAAAGTAATTACATGGCGTTAAATCATTGACACGCAGGTCATACAATAATTAAGACAACTCCTATGGCTCCTGCCGGTTGTCATACTCATCGACATGCAAGTCGTGATTCCTATTACAAGAACATGATCTCATACATCACAATATATCATTCATCATTCATCACAACTTTTGGCCATATCACATCACAAAGCAATTGCTGCAAAAACAAGTTAGACGTCCTCTACTTGTTGTTGCATCTTTGACGTGGCTGCAATAGGGTTCTAGCAAGAACATTTTCTTACCTACGAATAACCACAATGTGATTAGTCAACTTCTATTTACCCTTCATAAGGACCCTTTTCATCGAATCCGCTCCAACTAAAGTGGGAGAGACAGACACCCGCTAGCCACCTTGTGCAACTAGTGCATGTCAGTCGGTGGAACCTGTCTCACGTAAGCGTACGTGTAAGGTCGGTCCGGGCCGCTTCATCACACAATACCGCTGAAGCAAAATAAGACTAGTAGTCGCAAGAAAGTTGACAACATCTACGCCCACAACAGATTTGTGTTCTACTCGTGCAATAGAGAACTACGCATAGACCTAGCTCTGATACCACTGTTGGGGGAACGTTGCATAAAATAATTTTTTTTCTACGTTCACCAAGATAAATCTATGAGTTCATCTAGCAACGAGAGAGAGAGGTGCATCTACATACCCTTGTAGATCGCGAGCGGAAGCGTTCAAGAGAACGGGTTGAGGGAGTCATACTCGTCGTGATCCAAATCACTGGAGATCCTAGCGCCGAACAGACGCCACCTCCGCGTTCAACACACGTACTGTCAGCGTGACGTCTCCTCCTTCTTGATCCAGCAAGGGGGAAGGAGAGGTTGATGAAGATCCAACAGCACGACGGCGTGGTGGTGGATGCAGCAGGGTTCCGGCAGGGCTTCCCCAAGCGACTACGGGAAGGAGAGGTGTAGCAAGGGGGGGAGGGAGGCACCAGGTGTCAGGGTGCGGCTGTCCTCCCAACCCCCTCTTTATATAGGGACCCCAGGGGGGGCGCCGGCCCTAGGAGATGGGATCTCCTAGGGGGGGCGGCGGCCAAGGGGGGAAACTTGCCCCCCAAGGCAAGTGGAGGCGCCCCCTCCCCTAGGGTTCCCAACCCTAGGCGCAGAGGGGGGCCCAGGGGGGGGGGGGCGCACCAGCCCACTAGGGGCTGGTTCCCCTCCCACTTCAACCCATGGGGCCCTCCGGGATGGGAGGCCCCACCCGGTGGACCCCCCAGGACCCTTCCGGTGGTCCCGGTACAATACCGGTGACCCCCGAAACTTTCCCGATGGCCGAAACTCGACTTCCCATATATAATTCTTTACCTCCGGACCATTCCGGAACTCCTCGTGACGTCCAGGATCTAATCCGTGACTCCGAAAAACTTTCAGTTTGCTGCATACTCATATCTTTACAACCCTAGCGTCATCGAACCTTAAGTGTGTAGACCCTACGGGTTCGGGAGACACGTAGACATGACCGAGATGGCTCTCCGATAAATAACCAACAGCGGGATCTGGATACCCATGTTGGCTCCCACATGCTCCTCGTGGATCTCATTGGATGAACCACAATGTCGAGGATTCAAGCAACCCCGTATACAATTCCCTTTGTCAATCGGTATGTTACTTTCCCGAGATTCAATCGTCGGTATCCCAATACATCGTTCAATCTCGTTACCGGCAAGTCACTTTACTCGTACCGTAATGCATGATCCCGTGACTAGACACTTGGTCACTTTG
Organism: Triticum dicoccoides; assembly: GCF_002162155.2. Lineage (NCBI taxonomy): Eukaryota > Viridiplantae > Streptophyta > Magnoliopsida > Poales > Poaceae > Triticum > Triticum dicoccoides. The sequence continues at coordinate 144,276,690 of NC_041381.1, forward strand.
AGCTCATTATGATGATGCATTACCGAGTGGCCCCAGAGATACCTCTCCGTCATACGGAGTGACAAATCCCAGTCTCGATCCGTGTCAACCCAACAGACACTTTCGGAGATACCCGTAGCATACCTTTATAGTCACCCAGTTACTTGTGACGTTTGGTATACCCAAAGCACTTCTACGATATCCGGGAGTTACACGATCTCATGGTCTAAGGAAAAGATACTTGACATTGGAAAAGCTCTAGCAAACGAACTACAGGATCTTGTGCTATGCTTAGGATTGGGTCTTGTCCATCACATCATTCTCCTAATGATGTGATCCCGTTATCATTGACATCCAAAGTCCATAGTCAGGAAACCATGACTATCTGTTGATCAACGAGCTAGTCAACTAGAGGCTCACTAGGGACATGTTGTGGTCTATGTATTCACACGTGTATTACGATTTCCAGATAATACAATTATAGCATGAATAAAAGAAAATTATCACGAACAAGGAAATATAATAATAATCCTTTTATTATTTCCTCTAGGGCATATTTCCAACACACCCCTCCCGATGAACAGGACCCCCATTTCAACTAACGCTCCAACACAAGTCCGTTTCGTCCGTTTTGCGGTACGCCACACCCCTTCCAATCAACAGGACCCCCATTTCGACCGTAGGAGGTCCGTTTCCTCCGTTTTGCGGTATGCCAGACCCCTCCCGATGAACATGATCCCGTTTTGAACATGGCCGGTCGAACACAAGGCCGTTTCCTCTGTTCTGCGGTACGCCAGGCCTCGTTTCCATCGCTTGTTCCGTCCAAGCCCTCCCGATGAACACGACGACGCATTCCATTCCGACCCAGCCGGTTGGCTCCCAATGAACACGATGACGACGCTGTTTCTCCGTTCCGACCCAGCCATGTACACGAGCCCTGGCCGTACGTATGCGCGAGTAGGCGTTCGAGACCCCGCCCGTATGTACACATACGTGGTTGTATTTTCTTTCTTGCACATTGGCCGCTGTACATACGTGTACATGCTACGTGCACGCCTCTACTACGACACGTGTGCGCCTCTACTACGACATGTGCGTGCCTCTACTAGGACACATGCGCGCCTCTACATCCACCAGTATGTACGTACACGTTCGCGACCAGAATGACAACGCTACATACGCTTCGACCAGGTGGGTTCCGATTGTCAGGCACTTCCTTGCGTGCGAAGATGTAGCTGGTGGGTCCTAGCAGTCAGGGGGGCGAATCGTTTTTTTGGACGCACTTCCTTGCGTGCGAAGATGTAGCTGGTGGGTCCCAGCAGTCAGGGGGCGAATCATTTTTTTTTCCCGGATGCACTTCCTTGCGTGCGAAGATGTAGCTGGTGGGTCCCAGCAGTCAGGGGGAAACATTTTTTTCACGAAATACGGTGGCCCGTTTGGTGGGTCCCTGCTGCCAGGTGGAGGAATAATTATTTTGCGCGTAATAAGGAGGCACTTCCTTGCCTCTGTCGTGGACCCAGCTGTCAGCCTCTTCACGTACAGTACTCTTCCGATGGAAGTCGGTCGTTGACCACATTGACCACGCCGTGCCGAGAGCACCACGGCGGTGGACGACGGTGAGGCCTAGGAAGGGGGTGACACGGAGCCGGGGAAGACGTGGCAATGGATGCCCACATGTAGAGGAGTATGAGGGTTCACTCGTTCGGCTGCGGTATGAGGCTGCCGTCGCCGCAGAATAACAGGGGGTGTGGGTGAGTGGAGGGATGGCCTGGCCAGCGGCAAGAGTAGTAGGGGGCGGTGAGGCCTCCGCGGCATCACAGCCGGCCACGGGAGGCAGGAGCAGGTGGCACGACCGACGCTGCTTTGGGTGGCTGGAGCAAGAAGACAGAGGTTGAAGAAGCACGATGGCCATTGGATGGACATCGTACGGTCACTGCAGCTAGAATCATTCATATGGACTAAGTTGACAAAGCCCTCCGTCCCCGATAACTTAGTGGGCCCACAAGTCAGCCTCCCACCAAGGTGGGTCCCTGCTAGCAGGTGGAGTATTCATTTTTTTCTGCTTAATAAGGTGGCACTTCCTTGCTGCGGCCGTGGACCCAGCTGTCAGCCTCTCCACGTACAGTATACTTCCGGTGGAAGTCATTCCTTGACCACGTTGACCACGCCGAGTTCAGTTGCATGCATGCATCCATGGGCGTGGTGCATCCCTACTGTCAGCCTCTCATGTACAGTCATCTTCTGATGACTCTCGGTTGTTGACCATGTTGACCACACCGTGCCGAGCGCACCAAGGCCAGTGGACGATGGCGAGGCCCCAGACTAGAACGACCCGGAGATGGGGAAGACGGGGCAGTGGAGTCGCAAATGGAGAGGAGTGGGAAACTTGACTGGTTCGGGTGCGCGGCAGCACAGCCGCAGTGTCGCCCACGGGAGACAGGAGCAAGAACAGAGGTTGAAGAAGGAGCACGGCTGTTGGATTAACATCCAACGGTCCAGCTGCTAGAATCATTTGTTGATTAAGTTGAGAAAGCCGTGCGTACACGTCCGCTTAGTAGGCCCACAAGTTAGCCACCAAATCTGATGGGTCCCAGCTGTCAACGGGATGAATAATTTTTTCGCAAAAGAAGCAGGCACTTCCTTCCGTGCGAAGATACAGCCGGTGGGTCCTAGCTGTCAGGTGGAGGAAACATTTTTTTTAGCTTAATAAGGAGGAACTTTCCTTGCGTGCGACCATGGACCTCGTGGGTCCCAGCCGTCAGGCTCTCCACGTACAGTCCTCTTCTGATGACTCTCGTTTGTTAACCATGCCGCACTGAGCGCAGCGAGGCGGTGGAGGACGGCGAGGCCCCGGACGGGAACGACTCAGAGATGGGAAGACGCGGCAGTGGAGTCGCAGATTCAGAGGAGGAGAAGGGTTATAACTGGTTCTGTTGTGGCGTGGGGCTGCAGTCTATGGAGAATAACAGGAGGTGTCGAGGGGTGGAGGGATAGCCTGGCCGGCGGTGGGGTAGCGCTTCGCATCGATGCGTGCTAAGCAGAGCCGCTAGCCGCCGGAGGCCGGACCAGGTGGTCTCGACGACGCTGGAGGAAGAAGACGAGAGATTGAAGGTGCATGCCGGCCGTTGGATATAAATCCAATGGCTGTGGATGTCACGATCATTTATTGACCAAGTTGACAATGCCCTGCGTAAGCTTCGACCTATTGGCCCACATGTCAGCCTACAAAAATGTGGCATATATTTAACCCATGTTTTCTAGAATGTATAGTCCATTTGCTGGGCTGGGTGAACAAATAATTTCGCGTCAATCAGGCCCATTTATATTTTCTAAGAAATCCCAGCCCATTTGCACTTCCTTGAAATACACGAATTAGCTGGGCTCGTTATATTTTCTAAGAAATCCCAGCCCATTTATACACGAATCCCAGCCCACGTCGAGAAGCACTAGCGTTGAGTGAGGACCTGGACCTGGAAAGAGTACATATTGCTACTGACTGTCTGAGAGTCGTCCGGAAAATCGAAGCACCAAAGAACCTTGGTGGACATTGTATGGTGTTTCATGAGATCAAAGAACGAAGCAATTTATTTAGGGCTTGTCTTTTTAGTCATGAACAACGTGAATGTAGTGGGGAGCCTCATAGACTAGCACGTATGGCTACGTCTCTTGATATAGGTAGGCATGTGTGGCTTGATACACCACCGGCTCATTTATGTATCCCTGTAAACATTGAACTTAGGCAATAAAGTGCGCTGTGATTCTAAAAAAAAGGCTGGGCTCGTTATATATATATATAATGTTATGTTAGAAGGAGAAATTAATATCAAAGAATAAACCGGAGAGGCACATTATATATATATAATTAACAAATTAGTGAGTTATTGCTCAAAATAAAAATAAGTGCGTTATTATTAAATTGGTCCTTAAAATCTTCGCAAGCTTTTGTACGCAATCACCAGGATTTTCCTTGCCTGTGAGTCAAAAACAACCAGGATTTTACTTACCAACTTCCGTTAGACATTTACTTTTATAAGTTAATAACACTTGGGATGTTTTTATAATGTATATATAAGTCTCTATAAAATATACGATAATAGTAATAATATAAATATATATAATGTGGTTAGAAGGGAAAACATAAATTGGATACAACATTATTATTCTTATATATAGATAAATAGAACAGACACCTGTGTTTTATTAAAAAATACATTGGGCTGCCGATCTTTAAGAAAGAGCCCATAGGCTGGTATGGACCTCAAAAAATAAGTTGAAACCACTGTCTCCGTATGTCGTGGGCTACGCATGTAAAAATACAAAACCTAGGCCTAGCTGATACTTGTTCGCCCTCTAGAAAAAATGATACCAGATCCCCGAGCGAACTGGATTAAAGAGGGGGCCGGCGACACGACTGAAGAAGCACATCAGGAGAGATTTTTTTTCTTCAGTGGATGGCTCTCGATTTTTTTACTTGCCTCTACACCATACAACTTGTATTTTGAGCCTCCCAGTCTGTCGTGGTGGACCAGGAGCCCATTTGCTGGGCGGGCCAACCTACAGAAACCAGCACTCGATTTTTCATCAAGCCCCAAAAACAACGCAATACTATGTTTGTTTTGAGGCCGAAAACATTACGGCAGGGGTTGAGCGGGGGAGAGGGGAAGACAGAGTAATAAAAAGATTAAAAAGAGTTGATGCGCCGTTGCTACCCTAACAAAGCGGGTGCAATTCTTCTCGGGAACAAGGTGTGCCGTTGACACCCACACGTCACATACCCCATAGTAGGCATACTAACAAGTTCACACACAAATACAACAAAAAAGGTAAACATTCGTATCAAACTTAGGTTCACAGGACACGTTCATATTCATAGCCAACATTCACTATCAACAACTCAAAAGATTCATATATACACAAGCTCAACATATCTATGCATCCAAATGATTGATAGATCACACGACAATATTCATGCATAATTCATAAAAAGATTTAGATATACACATGTTCAGTATGTTTATGCATCCAGATGATTGATATCACAGCCAATATGATCCATGGATGAACTTTAATTACCTAGGTTATAGATTGGTAAATGGTGTTTAGTCGGAGGTACTTCTTGCTAAAATTAGTTCTTGTACGAGTAAACTTTCGAGTACATAAGAGGCAACACAGACAATCTGAACTTTCCTTGTAGGTTTATCCTCAAATAGTGGCCTCGTGCCGAGCGAGGTTTGAGCAACTTGTCCACTACTTTCATCCAACTAGTTTACTGGCTCATCTTGGTCCTGTAGCTCGCCAAAATTCTACATTGCAGACGAGAAAGGAGGCGGTTGAGAAAATGAACCACCCAATTTTTTTGTGCAGTTCAACCGAAATGGAGCATCCCTGGCATGTAGACTGATTAAGTGCCAGATGAATATACGCGTCAACCAACTTGTCTGGAATCTTTAGACTCCATGCCATACAGTTCGCTACCATATCTGCCGATAACCAAAAGGCACAAGTTGGGACCAAAGACTTGACTATGTTCTTCTGGGCTATGCGCCAAGCAATATTTTTGGCGTTCACTCTCCTAATACTTGGGAATTTGACAACTGGTTGATGTTGGTTGATACTCGAATGAATATAGACACTTCTTGTCAACATCGATGCTTGTCTGAGTGAACTTTGGAGTACATGGCAGCAGCATAAGTATCTGTCCATCTGATCATTTTGTGTAGTTCTACTGAAATCACCCAATGCAATGATTTGCCTGCGAGTTCAGGCTCCAAGTTACTCCTTTATAAAATCGGCAAACAGTAGCACAATACCAAATAACCAATACATGACAAGCACAATAATCAGGATAAAGACCAGTATCAACCTGTGTGAGGTAGCATATCAATTACTATTTCCTTTGACTGGAAGCCGAGATAAGCGAAGCGACTGACAGCGAAGGAAGAAAGCAAGCCGAGATTAGCGACTGACAGGAAAGGACGGAAGCTGCCGAGGCAATGAAGCAAAGTTTTTGTGCAGTTCCACCAAAATCGAGCATCCCTGTTGACACATATATTGAGAGGGTGAGATTACTGTAATAGTGGGACTAGTTGATGAAACATACACTAACAAATAGAAGCACCCTCATTATCTTAATGGGTAAAGTTAGTAACATAGTAGTATTGCTTAAAGATAGGTATTAGTTTATTTAATCAGTGCCAATTAGCTCAACACTCAAAGCATTGCCATTTATCATAGGTTGCAAAACTTTAACGTGCAAAGATAAAGGAGTTTCTCAGGACAGTAGCACAATACAAGTAGAGATGACAACAAACTAATATGGATGAAGGCCTTAGGCCTGTACCAACCTGAGAAAAAAAGCTTATTCATGTAGTCCCATAAGAGATGATAAAGCACTCACTGGAATGACACAATAGTATATATTTTTGTGCACTTCAAATGTATGGTTGAAATCACTCTTGTTTACCAGTGTTGAGATTATATCGAAAGATTATCAAGAACTTCCAGCATAGTTAAAGCACTGGCTGGGATATAGTTCATTGTATTGTCTTGTGTAGTACCACTAAAATGTATGATTGGCACAACATGATCCATGTTTGCACAAGTAGGAACAAGGTGAAACCTTCATTAGCTTAGTGAGAAAGGATAGGAAGACATTAGCATATGACACAAACAGTAGCATCAAATTCATGATGGACAATACACAAAACAACGCCTCATTGAACCAATGGCAATAAATTGACATGCAAAACAATAGCACTATTATGTCATGACACTAATAGTATTCCATCCCTACTCCACCACATGATTCACCTCCATAGACAAACATACACACGTACTCCCTCCATCCGAAGATACTTGTCATCAAAATGGACAAAAAAGGATGTACTAAAACTAAAATACATCTAAATACATCCCCTTTTATTCATTTAGATGACAAGTATTTCCGGACAGAGGGAGTACATGATTCAGCATAGGGTCCTACTAAAGATTTGTTTAACTCCGACAGGAAAATTAGGCAGCAATAAATTAGTGGTACTTAAGTACTCCTAATTAATTAAGTGAGACAACAGAAGTGGAAGGGCTCCCTGGAGGGTCATCTCACATGTAAGGTAGTCGTTGCCGGAGCCCTAGAATGGCCTCAACTGAGGCCTCTGGCTTCAGCAAGATCGCCTTGGCACTGTTTATTCTTCTTCTTCTTCCTCTTCATGCTCTGTTTCTCTTTCTCCTCACCAGTTGGTGAAACCAAGTACATGCTTGGCCTTCTAGTTCAGAATTGGTTTTGTCAGTGAGGGAGTACAAGTGTACTAGTAAAAATAGCGTTATTTTCTCATGGCAGTCGGAAAATAGAGATGTACACATGCATTAAATATCATTCTTACCTAAAGGAAGGTTATGGTGCCAATATGGATGATGAGGCTTGGAACATAGATCTCCCTTTGTGCAGTTCCACCGAAATGAACCAACTGTTCCATTCTGATATTCCAGTTAAACAGCACAAAAGTCACTTCTTTTAAGAAGAGTTTTGTACAGTGCACCAAAAGGTCACAATAGCAACCAGGTGAGTTGGATATCCCTGTTTGCACAAAAAGGTATAGAGGAAACAGTAAGAGTCTCAAACAATTACAGGCAAAAATAATTGGCTAAACTTGTCATGGCTTATAACAGTGGCATGGCTTCATTTTTACCAGGGACATTAGATTAAGAACAAGTAAATATTTGGTATAAGGGCATGGGAGAGTGGGTGCACCAGCAGTCCAGCACCATGTACGTAAACAGGGGCATAAAGTGGTGATTCATAGTTTGTTCCCCCGAGAAACAAACATCCAAGCAACATATCTGGGTTGGTCCCATTTTTGTTCACTCTAGCCACCTACTCCTATGTGTGGATAGCAAATCTAGTCCTAGTCATACCACTGTGTACATCATTACCCCTATATTTCCCTTTTCAACCAAGATACCGGTTGGATGACCAGTCTGTACTAATTTCACCCCCTTCCTTCCTGTTTGTACCAACTCTGATGTACATACTAAATTCCCCCACCCCCACTTTATTTCTTGTTTGAACCAAGTACTCCCTCCGTCTGGAATTACTTGTCATCAAAATGGATGTGTCTAGAACTAAAATATATCTAGATACATCCATTTCAATGACAAGTCTTTTCGGACGGAGGGAGTACAAGATTTGACTCCATGAAGTAGCTTTACCTCTAACAATATAAAAAAATGTAGGTGATGTTGGACCATCCGATCGAGAGGGGCTGAGAGGTAGAAAATGATGCACATGCAGCGACGTAGCGAGCTGGGGAAGTAGAGCTAAGGCGGTTTTGAACGAAGATATACCTGAAGGTCGCCGGGATGTGGATAGGTGGGCGGCAGGAGGCCGGATCCGCCCATAGGCAACGACGAAGGGATCGGAGGACCTCCCGCGCCAGCGCTCGGCCAGAGATAACGATGCGGCCGGCAGTGGTTCTCCTCCCTCGCTGTCGACGACGGTCTAAATGCTGCCCCTCCTCCCCTTCACCGGTGGAGGGGGATACGTCCGGATCTGTAACCAGTTGTGAGGATAGAAAGACAATGTTTTTTGAAGGGAGAAAGACAGTGTTACTACCCCTATCTTGTTTAGATCTGGAGAGGACGAGTGTGTGTGAATAGAGCAACCCTAGCAAGCAAGCGCGGAGGCTCCGGCCTATATATACGTAGTGGGGTAGTTTTCCTTTTTCACTCCATCAAAACAATTGTTTAAAGTTGTGTACTACTACATTCCAGGTCGCGATTTTTTTAGTTGTTGATTGTTTTTTGAGATAGCTACCCGCTTGTTCCAAGTGGTGTTACGGTGTGCCAGGTCGCACTTTGTATCGTTCAAGTCTGGTACTACAAGTCCCTACATTAAATGAATAACCACCCTGTCGGTGTCAAAACCGGTGGATCTCGGGTAGGGGGTCCTGAACTGTGCGTCTAGGCGGATGGTAACAGGAGACAAGGGACACGATGTTTTACCCAGGTTCGGGCCCTCTTGATGGAGGTAAAACCCTACGTCCTGCTTGATTAATATTGATGATGTGTGTTACAAGAGTAGATCTACCACGAGATCAAGGATGCTAAACCCTAGAAGCTAGCCTATGGTATGATTGTTGTTCGTCCTATGGACTAAAGCCATCCGGTTTATATAGACACCGGAGAGGGCTAGGGTTACACAGAGTCCGTTATAATGGTAGGAGATCTACATATCTGTATCGCCAAGCTTGCCTTCCACGCCAAGGAAAGTCCCATCCGGACACGGGACGAAGTCTTCAATCTTGTATCTTCACAGTCTTGGAGTCCGACCAATGATGATAGTTCGGCTATCCGGACACCCCCTAGTCCAGGACTCCCTCAGTAGCCCCTGAACCAGGCTTCAATGACGATGAGTCCGGCGCGCATGTTGTCTTCGGCATTGCAAGGCGGGTTCCTTCTCCGAATAATTTATAGAAGATTGTGAACACCAGGATAGTGTCCGGCTCTGCAAAATAAGTTGCACATACCACCGTAGAGAGAATGATATTTACACAAGTTCAATCTGCTGACGTATTTGGTGGCGTGACGTGACACCACTACCAAGCCTTTACTCGAATGGTTTTTATTGTACCACCTCAGCATGTTTAGCGAAGCGGTTTCCTTGGCACGTCTTGTCGAAGCAGAGATCGTGTTCCCCTTATTCCGGGATTCTCATAAATACGGACGTGGGTAACCCAACCGCGCCCGTTGCCACGCCCCCTCCATCGAAGGCGGGTTCCAAACGGTCACGGGGACGGCTCTTGGTATTCTTCCTCTTTATAATGAGACCAAGGCCCGTTCTTTTTCTTCAATCCTCAATCGAATCCACCCCTCACCCCGAGTTCCAACACCCAGGGCTCCAGATTCGGGTACCTTCGACCTTCGACAATGTCCGGCTCCGACCTACGAGGCTGGTGGATGCCCTCCTCCGTCACGGAAGAGGACGTGCTAAAGCTGAGAGACGCCAGGTACTTAACCTACGAGATTTCGCATAGGTTGCCTGCCCGAGGGCAAGTTATTCCTACTTCCGAGCTCGGCGAGAGCATCGTGTTCATGTCTCACCTCCGTCGGGGTTTAGGCTTCCCGATGGATCCCTTTGTGAGGGGGCTCATGTTTTACTATGGGCTGGAATTCCATGACTTGGCTCCGGAGTCCATCCTCCACATCTCATCATTCATTGTCGTCTGCGAAGCCTTCCTCCGCACTACCCCTCACTTCGGCTTGTGGCTCAAAACCTTCAACGTGGAGCTAAAGATGATCGAGGGGCGTCAGGCAGAGTGCGGCGGGGCGGTTATAAGCAAGAGGGCCGATGCTTCATGGCCCGAGGGCCCTTTTCAGGAGGAGCTCGGCTTGTGGCAACAGGAATGGTTCTATATCACCGCTCCCAGGGGCAGCAGGCAGAGGCCGCCGCCCGTCTTTCGCCCGGGCCCTCCACAACGGCTGACGTCATGGGTCAACAAGAGGCTCGACTGGGGGCCGTCCAAAGACGTACCCCTGTTGCAGGGCCGGATTCGAGGCCTCCAGGAAAGGGAGATCAATCTGGTTGTAGTGGCACATGTTATGCTGATTCGGCGCCTTCTACCCTGCAAACGTCGCCCCCTCCGCCTGTGGGAATTTAATCTGGAGGGGCCACGGGCTCTCCAACACTTCATGGGTTTGACGCCCGTGGAGATGTACAAACTGTTCTTTGGATCACAAGAGATGTGTCCGGACTTGACCGAGGATGCTGGCCTAAGCTGCAATCGCTCGGATACTCAAGTAAGTAGCCCTATGTCCGGACACATTGTCCATTTATTTATCATGGGTTTGCCTTTTAACCAGCTATTCCTTGAACAAGAGTGGATAGCGCAGGCAAAACTGATACGGTGTCCGTCCCCCCTCCCTGAGACCACGCCGGATCCCGTGTTAATCAAAATGTTGGAGGTTGCACCTTCGGAGGAGGGCGAAGGGGGGCACAGGGAAACTACCACCTCTGCCAAGGAGGATTTAAGTAAGGGGGGAATCGAGAGTCCCTCCTTCCAGGGGGAGAAGAGGACCACTTCCGAAGACCCGGAGGCCAAGGCCTCAAAGCGGGGAAAGAAATCTGCACTGGAAGGTCCTGTGCCGGGAAGAGCCCCGGCCGCACTGTCTCCTCAGAGGAATCAGCCCTCCAGCAAGCCATAAGTAAAAGGAGGGAATTTTGTAATAGGGGACACCCCTGCTTTATCTCTAAGGGTAACCGATTTTTTGCCTTATAGTTCGGATCTCAGCCCATCTCAGCAGAGCTCATCTTCGGGGGACCTTCGTCCGAAGATGATGGAGAGCGAAACGCCTCCATCTGCCGCCCCACCGGGTGGGGAGGACGACCCTGAGGTGTCGTCATGGAGGGTCTCCCCGAGTCCGGCGGGGCCGGGGAGTTCGGCACCCACTGGAGTACGGCCGGTGGAGCTGCAGGATTTGCTTAAGAGGGCGTCTATCTCAGAAGATCACCACACATTAATGAGTATGGTGATTGAAAGGATCTCATCCGCCGAGAGCGGGTTGTATGAGGCCGTCGGAAGTTTGCTGACGGGGTTTGAGGTACGCAAAAAATGACATACCTTTTGACAGTTTTGCACATGGAGTGCGCCCTGTATAGATAGTAGCCCCTGAGACTTGGTATGCTGTCGAAAGCGACAGCGTGCCAAGGATCATAATCTCAGTTATAGAATGTCGCCTTTCCTATGCAGGTGGCGGAACGTTTGGTGGCCAGCCGGACTGATGGAGTTGCCAAGCTGAAGAGGCAACTCGATGTTGCGGATGTGGACATCGCACATGTCAATAAACGACTTAATGAGTCACAAGGTAGGTGGTTGCTCCGCGGTTGCCTAGTAAGGGAGCTGATGCCCGTTCCTTACAATTTGTATGCTTGATGCAGATGGTGCCGCTGCTGTGGAAGACCTTCGAGCAGAGCTTGCTCGAGCCAAGGAGCAAGCCAGGAAAAGTGATGCGGCTACCTCGAAGGCAGCGGAAGAGCTAAAAGCCGAAAAGGATGCTCACTGCCGAAGCAGGGAGGAGATGGCCGGAATGGCCGTGAAAGTAAAAGATGCTGCCGACCGCTATGAGGTTCTTGAAAGAGAACGCCGAGCGGAGCAAGAGGACCTGAAGAAGGCCGCCGCTGAAGACAAGGATGCCCGTGGTGCGATGCGGGCTATGAAGGAGGAACTGCGTCAGGCCGGAGACATTGCGGCTGGAAAGCCCTTTCTACTGCGTAGGAAGTTCACGGATCCGAAGTATACTCAGTTGGGCCAGTTGTGTGGTGCGGAGGATCCTTATCTGGATTCGGCGGCGAGTGCGGCGGACACAGTCGTGCACTTCCGAAGCCAGAAGGATCACGAAATGGAAGAGCTTTTCTGGTCTCAATTCCATAGTCCGGAGCGTCCACTCCCGTTAGCTGATCGGCTGGCTGAGTGGGCTGAGCTGAATAGATTGTCCGAACTTGCCATGACGGATGTGGTCACTTATCTATGGCCGGAAAGGCCCAAGCCGAAGAGTTATTTTGGCTTGTTGCAGCAATTCCTTGGGGCGGTGCCACATATTGGGGCGATGAAGCGGTCAGCATGCATAGAAGGTGCACGGATGGCTCTCGCCCGTGTTAAGACATACTGGGCGGAGATGGATGCCACCGCTATTGCATCCCGGGGTTCGGACAGAGGCCGATTACCCGCCGAGCATTATTTTGAGGAAGTCCTGCAGGGCGCTCGTTTAGTAGAGTCGCAGTGCTCGAAAAATGTCATGTTCAAATGACGTATATGATTTGTGAGATCATGTTTATAATGCAATATCTTTTTATACTTGTGTGTTCAAGTATTGTACTATCTCCTGTGCGGCCGTATATGTATGTATAACCTGAAAGATGGCAGTCTTTGGCTTCAGCCCCCACGCACATGGTGCGGGGGTGTTTGCAAAAAGAAAAGCGCTTTTTCACACTTAATCCAACGTCTTGGTCCTTTGAAGGAGGTGATAGCGTAGCAAACTAGGCAACCGGACTATAATGCTTTATCACTTTCACTTAGCCATAGGAGCTCGAAGGTGGGGCTACTATATAGCCCCTAGGGGCACCGCGCTTCTCCGAACTCGGGGCGCATATGTGCCTGACCGGGAAGCGGTCCTTCGTCAAAGCGGAGGAATTCTAAACAATCCAGTGGTCAATCGAGTGGTTGACCGGTCTCTCGCTATATCATGACAGTCAGTTTTCGACTTTCTCTACTTAGGTGCTCGCCCGGCCGAACCGGGGTACTATCGCAGTAGTTCTCCTGGTGCCGCGTTAGCCGCTAGAGCGGAACGTAAGGCAGCAAAACACAGGAGCCGGGCAAACCCAACATTTGACCAAAGACATGATTCGGAGCTGATGCATATAAGGCCTAACTCGAGACGCCGAACACTCCCTGAGGTGTTCGGTCTTTATGATACCGGGCAGAGCAATGCCCTAAGCCCCTAGTGTCCAGGTACAGGCGGGAACTTCTAATGCGGTCGATTCCAAAATGCCAGCCTCCTCCTCGGTTATGGTAGGAAACCGGGGGATGTGTATCAACAAGAGACAGTAAGAAAGGTTTACGCAGGGTCTTAATCTGAAAAGAATCCTTGCAACGGGTCCCTGCTGCACGTTTGCGCCTGTGTCTCCATTGTGCTGTATCCTGGACGGGTGTAGCATGTGCTTCATCTATAAAAGAGAAGGACTTAGTTTGGAAGAAATATCGTGCAAAAGATGTATTTAAAATAAAGTATAATTTGGAAGATGAATAAAGTTGAGCTTTATTGGCTCTCATCACGCGCGGCCCCTTGTAAAGGGGTATGCGGCTGGGAAGCCCCTTGTTTATTTACGCCGGACTCGCCTAACCGTGTCCGAGGTCTGAATGACCTGTTTTTAGGGGCTTTGACCTGCAAGGTCGGATTAGTGTGTGGCTGTCAAGGCAGTCTCACGTTCTCCGTGGTCGAGGAACACTCGGAGTTACTCTGTAATGAGATTATGCCGCGTGGACCGGGCATTTTAAGCGTAAGAGACGTGTAATGTGGTATTGTGTTAAAGCGGGCGAAAGCTTCGCGTCCCAGTAGTGCTTGAGGGCCACTGTTAAATGGGGCGATATGGAGAGTGAGCTTTTTGCGACGGAGGTTGTCGGATGAACCGAACACAACCTCTAGTGGTACAGGGCCTGTACAATTGGCCTAAAGGCCTGGCGTCACTCCTCTGAAGGAAGTGCTGCTACGGCGAATTTTGGTAGGGTCTATCCCCATTTTGTGGACGGTGTCCTGGTATGGCAGGTGCCGCACTGTGTTTTCGTGTTATCACATGAAGTGAGTTCACTGTTTTGACTTCTAGTGGGAAAGTCTTCTGTTCTCCGGCATGCTGCTTGTGGGGTTCATCGTCGTCTTCGCTTGGTGTGTCGAGCCCCTTGCGTTCGGTGTTAAGTCGGCCGGACTGCTTGAAGACCCAACAATCTCTGTGGGTATGGTTTGCAGGCTTCTCGGAGGTACTATGTATTTGACATAGCCTATCCAGAATTTTGTTTAGGTTGGATAGCTCGTCACTGTTGTCCTTGAGGGGCAGTGTTTTATTCGGCCGAGAGCTTTTGAATCCTGCGTTGACCGCCGTGCTATTTGGGCCATTTTCCTTATTCCGGCGCTGATCTTTTCTGCGTCATGATTTACCATTTCCATCCCTGACCTCGGATGTACTCGGGTCACTGGTGCTGCATCTAGCAAGCCAGCTGTCTTCCCCCGCGCAAAAGCGGGTCATGAGGCTTGTTAGTGCGGCCATTGTTCTTGGTTTTTCCTGGATGAGGTGTCTGGCGAGCCATTCGTCTCGGATGTTGTGTTTAAAGGCTGCTAAGGCTTCAGCGTCCGGACAGTCGACTATTTGGTTCTTTTTGGTGAGGAACCTGTTCCAAAATTTGCGTGCTGACTCTCCGGGCTGTTGAGTTATGTGACTTAAATCGTCTGCATTCGGAGGGCGGACATAAGTCCCCTAAAAATTTGCTCGAAACGCATCCTCGAGCTCTCCCCAACTTCCAATGGTATTTTCTGGGAGGCTTTTGAGCCAATGCCAAGCTGGCCCTTTGAGCTTTAGGGGTAGGTATTTTATGGCATGGAGATCGTCTCCTCTGGCCATATGTATGTGTAGGATATAATCCTCAATCCAGACTCCGGCGTACGTTGTTCCGTCATATGCCTCTATGTTTATGAGTTTGAATCCCGCTGGAAATTCATGATCCAGTACTTCGTTGGTGAAACATAGTGGGTGTGCGGCGCCCCTGTATTTGGGTGTGCTATTGTCTTCAAACGCTCGGCGGGCTGTGTTGCTTCCTGGAGTCTTCTTTTTTGGCCCATAGATAGACCTGACCGGGTCATCCTTTTTCTGAGGATCTTTATGCTGATCGTGTGCCAGCTTGTGTGTGGCGCCCCTTGCTGCTCTTAGCCTGTCATCTGGTCGTCTATCCGGCCAGGCGGCCTCTTTCTTTTTTGACTTCGGCGGCTCTAAGGCCTCCTCGTCAAATTCGGGCAACAGCTTGCGCTTCGGGTAGCTCTTTGCCTGGTGACTAGCGCCATATTTATCGGCGGTATTGAGTACTTTGCTCCATCTCATTCTGAGTGCGTCCTCCGCTGTTTTGAGCTTTTGCTTTTGCTTCTTCAAACTTCTTGCAGTGGCGACGAGCCTTTTATGAAGGTTCTTATGCTCTGGTGATATGTTCGGCGTGAGATCGTCTGGGCTCTTGTTTTCGCCGGGGATGGGTTGCTTGTCCAGTTCATCATGTTCGGATGGTTGCTTGGTGGCATGTTCGCCGTCCACTACTTCGCCCTGCTCTAGGGCCGGGTCCGTATGGGTGCCGTTTTTATCGAGGCGGGACTTCGGGCGGCGCTTGCATCGCTGTTTTGGTTGTTTGTTAGGGGAGTTGTCCTTCGCCACGTCCCGTTGTTCCTCATTATCGCTTCCTTTCGGTGTATCCACCATGTATACATCGTGAGTTGGGGTGCCTTTCCAGTGCCCGATAGGCGCTGGTTCTTGGTCGTCTCCGGCATCGTCGTCCATACCGTCGATGTCTTCGGAGTCGTAGTCTAGCATGTCGGTTAGATCGTTGACAGTGGCTACTAAGTGGGTGGTGGGTGGGCTTTGAATTTCTTCGTCGTCCACATCCCAACCGTCCTGACCGCATTCCGGCCAGGGCTCTCCTGATAACGAGAGATACTTTAGTGAACTCAAGATGTCGCCAAAAGGTGAGTGTTGAAAGATGTCCGCCGCGGTGAACTCCATGATCGGCGCCCAATCAGATTCGACGGGGAGGGCGCGGGAGGTTCGGAGTCTGGCGAGGAGTCCGACACCTTGGAGTCACGAGCTTCATGAGGGACAAGGTCCGTGTTCGGCTCTGTCGCCGTAGAGGTTGCAGCCCCCGAGGCGGTGTCTAGCCATCCGTCCTCGATCTGCGCAGCCAGCTCCGAATTGAAGATCAGAGCAGACTCGAGTGTGGCCTCCAGGGTACTGTCCGGCTGCAGAGCTAAATCATGTCCGTCGTGACAGTGCGGCGCGCTCGGCTGTGGCTCGAATCCGTCGAAGATCAAATCCCCGCGGATGTCAGCCGTGAAGTTCAAACTTCCAAATCTGACCTGACGGCCAGGGGCGTAGCTTTCGATCTGCTCCAGATGGCCAAACGAATTGGCCCGCAGTACAAAGCTGCCGAATACGCAGATCTGTCCGGGGAGGAAGGCCTCACCCTGGACTGCATCGTTATTGATGATCGAAGAAGCCATCGAGCCTATCGGTGACGACGCAGAGGAACTCTCAATGAAAGCACCAATGTCGGTGTCAAAACCGGCGGATCTCGGGTAGGGGGTCCCGAACTGTGCGTCTAGGCGGATGGTAACAGGAGACAAGGGACACGATGTTTTACCCAGGTTCGGGCCCTCTTGATGGAGGCAAAACCCTATGTCCTGCTTGATTAATATTGATGATGTGTGTTACAAGAGTAGATCTACCATGAGATCAAGGAGGCTAAACCCTAGAAGCTAGCCTATGGTATGATTGTTGTTCGTCCTACGGACTAAAGCCATCCGGTTTATATAGACACCGAAGAGGGCTAGGGTTACACAGAGTTGGTTATAATGGTAGGAGATCTACATATCCATATCACCAAGCTTGCCTTCCACGCCAAGGAAAGTCCCATCCGGACACGGGACGAAGTCTTCAATCTTGTATCTTCACAGTCTTGGAGTCCGGCCAATGATGATAGTTTGGCTATCCGGAGACCCCCTAGTCCAGGACTCCCTCACACCCCCTCGTAAAAATTGTGAACAAGCCCACGACTAAAATTAGCGGAAACGTGGGTTGCCCCAACATGCATTATTATTTATATTTTATACTCCCTCCGTTCCTAAATATAAGTCTTTTTTATTAGCCACACCTAAGACAAGAATTTTTTTATCAGCAGTGAACCCCACATGTCATAGACACAAAAATTGTGGCAAGATTCCCTTAGGCAAGCCAAAGTGTGTCTAACAATTTGAGCAACTCAAGTTAGGGAAGTGTGGCAAGTGTGGGAAAAATAATGTGCAACATAAGACAAACATAGTCACAATCCAAACATCCCCGTAATTTTTTGTGACATGCATGAAAATTTGGTTAGTTAAATTTATAGTCAAAATTTGGCAAGGTGCATCAAATCAACACATGCAAGTATCAAAAGGAAAGTCATGGCTTGCATGCATGCGTTGTACTCCCTCCGTTTCCAAATATAAGTCTTTTTAGAGATTGCAACAAGTGACTACATACGAAGCAGAATATGTCTACATACATCCGTATGTTGTAGTCCATTTGAAATGTGTAAAAAGACTTATCTCGAGTGCAGTGCTTTGATGTGTCGCATCAACTCATACAAGACCAAGAAATTTGATTACTACAATGCCCTCTCCCTCATGGACTGAGCTCCGGTGCCTTAACTGCACCTGCCTTTAGCTGCATGACAGGAGGGCCAACCACCTCTTGGGCCCACCTGTCATAGATACAAAGGTAGGAGCAGTAAGTAGAAGCTTTCGCTACACGCTATCCCTCCCGCACGAGGTGGACGGACATGCAGCAGTGGATTCGATACTGTAGAAGTAGGAGTAACATCATTGTTCGTCTTCTTGAAGAGGCAAAGAGCCAAGCGCAACCCAAACATGGAAGTTGCGAACGCTCGCGTGGTGCGGTGCCTTGGAGGACGCATATAGTAGCCAGGCTCTTGCATGAGACGAAGTTGCTATTTGAGACCACTATTGTAGTACTAGTACTTGCTACTCCCTCCGTCTAGGTGAGTAAGTCATTGAATTTGTAGCTAAGCTTCCCTCATTGAATTGTTTAATAATCAAACTCCATCATCCATTGGTTCATACTCATTCTGCATAGGTCCACGCGCTTAGCACCGTTTCCTCCTCGGGTCACCAATGTTTATTTGCTAATTAATAGCATTGCATGCAATGAACTAGCCACTGCAAGTCATTAAAAGCATGCACACCTGTCATCTCTTATTGGTTGATATGTCAAGAAACAAGAAACAAGGTAGAAGTTAATGCACCATGCCTAAGTGTTTTGGGACTATTTGGTTTTCGTAAGATGACTTAGACTAGCCACAATGGGAGTAACTTCAGCAGTAACATCCAACTCAGCAAATTTGCTTATGTGGCAATGAGTTAATGAGGAGAGAGGTAGTTATAGTAACTTAGCTAGTTACTGTAACATCACATGCCCCAATGCAATATGAGTCTATAACCTAATAAATGAAGCTTTGCATGTTACCACACTTATTACTACTCACTATGAAGGCAGTAACAAAGTCTAGGGATATGTGTATGTTACTAGTGTATGTTACTCACCATTGTGGCTAGTCTTACACACCTAGATGGAGGGAGTAGTATAGCCCTGTAAACCGGAAAGGAGTATTTGCCTTTCTAGAGATTTCAACAAGTGACTAGACTACACCGTGTGCAGTACTCCTTCCCTTTCGGTTTATAGGGCTCAAATCTAAAATCTCATGAACCAAGGCATTTTGCAATTGGAGGAATGTATCTCGTACTTTACAAAACTACCCTAATTAAACTCATGCATTAATTACGTAGTTCTATTGTTTTCCTCTCCGCCTTGGTCGCGGTGCACAAGTATTGAGCACTCCTATATGACTAGCCGCTCTATCTACATGCGGGACATTTCAAAGCACCCGGGCCCGCGTGCCATCCACCAAATCATAGCGAGGTGCTACAGTCGGGACTCACATGTCACCCCGGTGTGGCCGTCATGACCCATCATATCACAAAACCCACACCTTTACCAGCAGTGGTAAGGTGGCCTCCAAGTTGGACTGGACGAAGCAACCATCATTTCACTCGAATGCTCGTTCAAGCCCTTTCTTCCCTTTCTTGAAGAAAACCTCACTCCAGGCTACTCACTTCTGCCATATTTCTTCTGTACCGACGAAGGAAAGGTGGGCGAATTAGTTATGCTACTATATTTTCATTCCAAGAATCTTCTTTTTGCGAAGCACCGACCGATTCTCACATCCTATTCTTTTCCCGTTTTCATTGCGATTGTGGTTTCCTTTTGATTGCTTTTTGTTTGTCAGTTCATTGATGGATCCTGGAGCACTAGGCAAAGAGTTGCCTGTGGACAACCCATTGGAGACAGCGATCTCCAGGAAGCGAGCACCGACCAATGAGTTGACCATGTTGGCAGGCCAACCCATGGAGATGGAGAACTCCAAGAAACAAGCACTGGCCAAAGAGTTGATGATGTTGGCGGACGAACTCCTCAAAGAAAGTTGAAAGAACAGCAAGGGCCCCACCGTCCCTACCCCAGGAACTCTGATGGCCACCTATGCGAGGCTCAAGGACGAGTTTGAGGATATAGTCGCCGTTGAGAAGCAGTATTCCCCTGGCAAGGTGATGGCCCCCATCGAGGATGAGGAGATGGCCCCCGGAGGGATGAGATCCCCCGGTGAGCTGCACAAGGTAAAAAATAATGGCTTATTACCATAGTTGTGGTTTTTGATTATTTGCAATGTGCTTGCTAATATGTTAGGGTTGTGCAGGTGTCGGTGGACATCCTTGATGATTCTGATGTCGCAGCCCGTCCTGTTGGCATCGCCCCGGAGATCGATTCCGATGCCGCTGTCCATCCTATGGACATCGCCCCAGAGATTGATTCTGATGTCGCGGTCAGTCCTGTGGACATCGCCCCAGAGATCGATTCCCATGCCGCTGTCCGTGCTGTGGTCATTGCCTGTGAGATCGATGACAAGAAATAGTTGGTCGCGCTAATCCTTCAGGGTAGTTTGCATTGCCCTGTGTTTAATTACCAGAACGATGCGTGTTATCAAACCATCTTAGGGATAGTGCACTGTCTTGTGCGGGCAGTACTTGCTACTTCTGTTTGATAGTGAATCATGCGAACCCTCTCTGAGTTATGGAAACAGATGTATCATCACCAGCTTCTGATGTAATATATGGCATGCTTAGATGTAAGTTTGAACTGTTTATCATATCAGCAGGGCTTGTTTGATGATTCTTGGTGTTAGTAGGCTAGCTACTGTGTGAGCTATAGTACTTGCAAAACACATCACCGAAGAGAAACATTGGGGCTGATGAGCTCGTGGTACGCTTATACTTATCCGTCATTGATCGACCAATAGCCCTAGCTCCTAAAATTGTAGGCATAGAGATCGATCAGACAATAGTCGACACGGATACATTCATGCCTCATTTGGTTCATAGGGTAGGGAAATCGTAGCAAAAGTACAGATACGTACGACACAAAATCATAGCAGTGCAGAGACGTACTCCCTCCGTTCCAAAATAGATGACCTAGGCGGGCTAGTTTGGCCTAGTGGGTTTCAGATATGACATGGTACAGTGCCGTCCAGTCTTCGCGTGTGGTAGTAGTATTGCAGGTACAGTAAGTTTTGTTGAAGAAGCGGAATTCAACAAAGTCATGATGGTTCCTTCGTCCGAACAACTTACAGTGGGAAAGGTTGGGCCTGCGATATGACCGAGGTAGACCAGGATAATTTTGTGCATGGCAGGTGGACCAAGATGGTTGACGTCCCACATGTCGGCGAATGAAAGTATTCTTTTCGATATAGAGGATGAGCAACAAGTATTCATTGTTTATTTTGGATGAAAGCTATTGTCTCCACTGTTACTCCTGGACTTTGTCAATGCCTCTCTATCCTCCACATAAGCGGGGACTACTTGCTATGCATGCGGCGGGCAGCTGGCATCTTGAGGGGCCAGGGCGGTCAGAGAAGGCTCCGGAAGCGGTCCAGACTCCAGCATGGCCCACCTCAAATTATCACTATATATTTCTTAGAGTCCGTGCGCGGCGGGCGGGCGATCTCTTCTCCATCCCCCGTTTCTCTCATCTCAGCCGACGCCCGCCGAGCGATTAGATTTCGGCTATCGATGGTTTATTCAATTACAGTCCCACATGTCAGTGAAACTGCAAGACAACGCGTGTCCCCTCTGGTGAGCGGCGTGCGAGCCGGACTGTCGGCGCTGCGACGCGTACGAGTCGTAAGTGTGCCTCCTTTTCCTTTAGAACTTGCGAAGGGTAACATTTTCGCGCGATCGATCAATAGAAATCCAGAACAAAATGACGAGGGCGGTGCTTTCCCGCTCGTTAGACAGGCTAGTTCGAGTGATATGACGTGCTACAGTGCCGTCCACTTGCTCCATTTTTATGTAAGCAAGAGTTTACACTCTTACGAGGGAGGAGTGCGAAACACCACGGATCTGATTTTGATCGAGGGATAACTGTTCCCTGCCAAATAACGGAGGACTGTTAGCAATTATAGCATGATATTTAGGGCATCTCCAGCACTGGCCCACAAATTTACAACGGCATCTGTCCGAGGACACTGATGGATGCCATCCGATGCTGCCCGCATACCTTTCGACAACTATATGAACTAACCGGACGAAATTCGTGCAAACAAAGCAAATTTCAAATTAACCGGATGAAATTCATTACATTTTGAAAACTTTTCCTACAAACTGGACGAAATTCATTACATATTTCGCACAAACCGTACTAAAACCTACTGTAAACCTAATCTAAACAATCGCCGGCGCAGGACCACCATGTCCGGCCATGAACCCAAGAAAGCCGGCCATTGCCTTTGCCTCCTCCTCATCCGCCTCGATAACCTCCTCCTCCGGAGCACAAGGTTCTGAAGATTTCTGCCTCCACGTCACCGTCAAGTGGCTAATCGACCGCTGATGTTTACCCCACCAAGCTTGGCATCGACTGAGTGGAGTAGCGATGGCCTTCCTGGGATCAGAGCGGCGGCGACCTACCGTGTACTACTCTTCCTTGCTGCCGGCTACGCACGCGCACGCACACCGGCTTCGTGGTCGTGGCGGCGGAGGGCGGCCGGGGGGGTGCCGGCGATCTCCTTCGTTTGCTCCTACGACAGTACGTCGAAGAGAGCTTTGGAGCACGACCGGAGCGGAGCTGCCGATGTCCCTCGTCTGCTCCTGCGACAGTACGTCCAAGAGAGCTTCGGAGCGCCAGGAGGCCATGGTTGGAGTGGTGCCGACAGAAGGAAGGGACCAGAGGAGAATAAGTGTGGGTCTTTGGCTATGGCTGGGAGCTGGGGCTCAAGTTAATATAGCGGGCGAATGGCAATGAGCCGCGGCAGACGGATGGACAACTGGCGCCGGAGTAGGTTTGTCGGGCGTGAATGCGTACGCTGCTTCAGTGAGTTAACTGCAGATGCGTTGGGTTACTGACATGTGGGCCCAACGGGCATCTGGCCCGCATGTCAGTGACACACCAATTGCACCTGCAGTTAAGTCCGGTGAATGTGGCATTGACGTTATGGAGAGACGGTGACCGTTTTAGGCGGGAAGCGCGCGCTAGCGATGGAAGGGGTTTCGGTGTGCAGTGGCACTAAGATCGGTCACTCACCATAGTACATACTCCGTACCATACTACCATAGTACCCTCTCTAGCTAGGCTATTTTATAGATTGTTGTTGTGATGGACGATATACATGAGCAAGGCGCTCCGAGTATGACCATTGGTGTTGAGTCAGGTGAATACATGATCGGCGTTCGCGTAGGCCTCCATCAACATCTAAACAGTAATGTCAGGCACCGCCAGGGCGCGCAGGTGATGGGCTCACCGTTCACGTTGCGCCATGAGCAGGACTTTGATTTAGAGGGCGACGTGCATGCATTAGCATGCTTTGATAGCGTGAGCGTGAGTGTCTGACGCAAAGTATTTCATTTTCATTTGGATGACGAGGGTGCATTGCAACGACGAGCCCGTGGTTTGATTCCCCACATACGCATAATTTTGGTTTTTACAGTATTTCTTTCTCCATTAACAGGTAGGCCCGCGTAGATAGATAAAGAACACGAGCTGATGAGGCGCATGCGGACTGTTTGACTAGTCAACCAGACAAATACGGAGCTATACGCTGAGCCAGTGACCGTATAATCACCATATCTCGTATACAATGATCAAATTGAGCAATCAAGACAAGTTCGATGACCGCCAATGCATTTTACTCGGTAATAAATGACCAGGATTGAAGGGGAATCCAAATTTCCTTCGTCTTCTGTCCTTGAGCCCTTGACAAACCAATGCACTATACGGTTGTCCGACCACTCCACCCCAGAGCTCTCACCAAGCGTTGTTCATGCCACCGTGCCGCACACTAATCGGTAAGGCAGTGATGGCATCCCGCCGCACCGAGTTCCTTGCCACCCACGACCGCACACAAAATGGTAGGGAAGCGATGGCATCCCGCTGTGCCGAGTTCATCGCCGCTCGCAACCTCACAACTATGTGGGAGGAATTTGAAGATGCGAAGGCCGAATGGGTGGTAGAGCAAGAGGCGGCCAAAGCCGCACAGAGGGAGCGGAAAAGTCAAAAAGCACTCAAGAAAAGAGAGGCCCGCCGCCGCAAGAAAGAAAAGGACGCATGCGCTGCTGTGGAGAGGTCGGTGGAGATCCAAGCACGGTGGGGTGTCGCCGACAAAGCCGGGAAGGAGAACGACGGTGTCTGGCCAGCATGTGAGAAGTAGTAGTAGTAGTAGTTAGTGTGTGTGTCTGTGTTTGAGTACGAGCATGTACCAGTACTACTAGTTACTATTGTAGTTTTTAGAGAAAATTACCAGTACATTAGCCTAGACTAAATGGAAAAATTCCTATCCTATGCATCAAATGGCGTCTCTTTCTCTATAGAAATTGAGATGCATGTCATCTCACTTCCTATGATTTTCATATTCCTATAAAATTCCTATCCTATGAACGAAAGGAGGCCTCTGTTGGAGTAACTACTGTAGCTAGCAGTACTGCTGGTACAGTAGTTTTCATCAAGAAGCGGAATTCAACGAAGTCATGATGGTTCCTTCATCCGAGCAACTTCAAAGTGGCAAGTGGGCCTGTGATTTGACGGCTCATTAGTCATTGTTACTACGGCGCGACGACTGAGGTGACTCTCCCTTGGAGTTCTGCGTGCATGGCAAGTGGACCAGGATGGTCGACGTCCCACATGTCGGCGAACAAAAGTATTCTTTCCGATATCGAGGAGCAAGGAAACCGCGTGGTATAGTATCACTGCTGATTGGTTCTCAAAAAAATAGTATCACTACTGATTTATAATTATTTTTTATTTCCGATGAATGCTAGCCTTTCAACTCTTACGATGAAGAGTGCCAAACACGGCATGTGCTGGATGTCCCACACATCAACGAAAGGAGTGGGACATGAACAACGTGGTAGAGCCTAGCGTAAAAGAAAAACATCGTGGTAGAGCGTCTCCACTTCTTCCACTTCTGGGTCGGACACCACACGTAGTAGTACTTAGTGGTATGAATGATACAAAGTGCGACCTGGAGAGAAAGACACGTCTAGTTGGAAGGTCTCGGGGCATACACGTAAACAAATACAAAAGTTAATATGAGCCTCCAACTAATATAGTAGTAGTAGAGTACTTAGGCACGTACTCCATAACATCACCGTGCATTGCACGTACAACATTTAGTGGTAGTACGTAGTAAGAGACAAATGCTGCCCAAGAGTTCCCTTCTCGACCTACTTTTGGGTGTGTGGTAGAGTGTATGGAGGGTGCATGAGTCCACACTAGTTTAGCACAAATACACTAGAAGCATGCATGAAGAGGGGTGTTGAGTTGAGCATGCATGAAGAGGGAACAACTATGCTGAGACGAGAATGCAACCAAACAGACCCTATATGCCATGCATGTTCATACCATTTGTGCCTTTCTACTTCACTTACTGTGCTACATTACTCAGGTTCGTACGTCCACTCCTGGGTACATGTCCGTCTCGTAGTTCTAGTCCCACTTGTTCTTCATATAGATGGAATGATCCTTGCATAACATGTGCACCTTGATGCTAGATGTCTAGCGTGTTGGCAAAAAGATGAACAAAGCTCACGTAAAAAAATAGAGTGGAAGAACATAGATTCTCGACGACCGAGAAGGAGCAAGGAACCTCGTGGTGGAGCGTCTGCACTCATAATATTTAATATTATTCAGCGATATAAAATCAACCAATCATCTCCACGGTGGACTGGAAGAGTACGAAACACGACAACCCAGTGTAGTTACATCATACTAGTACATGGCTAAACCGCGCTATCACCATATTTCTTGGCTTCCGTGTGACACCTATCTCTAGTAATCCAGCAGCGTGTATCGCTTCTCCCTCCTCGTCTCTATCAAAGTGCAGCGGGCTGGCGTTTTTGCCGTCTATTGAGGTCGGTTAACTCATCACATGTTAGCGACATGCCAAGAGCATTCTAAAAAAAATTCCTTTCACGTTCTGTTTTCAAAAAGAAAAAAATCATTTCACGTATGAATTTGACTGTATGCTTTGAGCAACTTGCATGTCCTATACTGCTCCTGTTTGATACTCTAACTTAGCTAGAGGTTAGACTAACCCATGACTAACCCTGTACTAACTATAGCCAAAGAGGTGTTCGGGTGACAGGTTTAGATTGACAATAAATGCACTTGATGGAGAGAGAAAAGTGATTTTTCAGTGGTCCCAATGAGAACTATCTCCAGTTAGCACCTTTTGGGTGGGATAGTTTTTTTGGTGGGTTCGGTGCAACTTACTCCAATTTAAACCCTCATGCTTGGATACTTTAGGGCTATTTGAGCCCCAACTAGATCAAACTAACTCTAACCCATGGATCCAAACAGGGCCATGGCCAGTCTCGACGCGGAGCAGTCGCGTGCACCGGGAAGCGGCGCTCTCTCGGCCGTCGCACCACTTCAAAGCCGGCGCCAGTGAGAGGTCGCCTCCGCTCTGGCCTAGCATTAATGTGGCACTGACGCTCTAGGGAGACGCTGACCATTTGACGCGGGAAGCGCGCACTGGCAAGGGAGTATAGGTTTTGAACCATTTTAGGTGTAGTACTGGTACTTTGCAAAACTACTCAATTATTGCGCTCAGTTTCCTAAGAAATTGTGGTAAAAAGCGTTACTCCATAGCCCGCTTCCCTTCTCCTTCCTCTTCCACCGCCCGCGCACGTCCGCGGGAAGCGACCGGTCAACCCTTATATAGGAGTGCTAGCACAAAAAGATGCATGCATGACCACTAAAATTTCCATATTAAAGCGCCGCTCCGGCGGGAGTATGTCGTATGTTGTTACCTTCGGCCGGGCCATGGCTACCAGGCGACGGTGACCAGAGAAGAGGCGGCGGGAGGGGAATGAATGTAGCTACTGTTTGGGTTCGCCTTCCGGCTTAAATAAATGCGCAGCATCACGTGTACCTGCGGGTGCACAAATTGTAACATACGTGTCTGCTTAAGTGGGCGTCACGTAACTGGTGTGTGTGTGTGTGTGAGATATTCTGAGAGACAGAGTGCGTGTGTGCGACTCTTCTCTTCGGACATGTACTCAACCTTTTGCATCGGGATATAAGTATAATGGTATTTACTTTAGCTAGTGATTTACGTGGCCATGTTAACGTGGTTGTGTCAAAAAGATGTCACTTCCTGCTCATGATTTGCGTTATATAATTACAAGCAAGATTCTCGTGCATTGCATGGAACATCAATATGCATTTTTTTACAAAACACTTGTTGTGATTGACCCATGCAAGAGTAATCCCATGTGTAAAAACTAATGATATCTCAAGAATTTTATCCGAAAACTGGTATCTCGAGAATGTCATCGAAAAATGAAAGACTAGAGATAAGGCGAGGAGGAGTGGAGCGTGGTGGTGACTGGTGGTTGGAGTGGGCGGAGGCATGGGGATGGATGGCGCTGGCGGGCGGGATCGGCCACCATGCTAGATTGTTCCAGAGACTTCCTTTTTTAATTGCTGAGCAATGAGGTTGTGGAAGATAAGGATGTGGAGAGAGGTGCGTGTATCTTTTGTAAAATTATCATAATTTGCTTTCTATCCGTCAGATATAGAACATACGGTCTGTATTACAAGATGGCAAGCACACCATCATCGCCAACTCGTTTTTTATAAGGGTACAGATGATAAGTTTGCTGACTACTAAAGTAAAGTGGAATTTGTCCATGTTATGCAAGTAAATTAAGGTGATTGTTTATCATATGTGTAAG
Source organism: Triticum dicoccoides (assembly GCF_002162155.2). Classification (NCBI taxonomy): domain Eukaryota; kingdom Viridiplantae; phylum Streptophyta; class Magnoliopsida; order Poales; family Poaceae; genus Triticum; species Triticum dicoccoides. Next base: position 144,304,293 of record NC_041381.1, read on the forward strand.
GTTGGATGAAGGGTGGTAGGAACAATTGCTCCGCCTAGAGCATGTGTGTGTGAGATGGAGTCTTAGTGTGTGTGTGGGGTGTGTGTGTGAGAGAGAGAGATGGAGTCTTAGTGTGTGTG
>NC_041381.1:144304803-144348103 GCF_002162155.2 Triticum dicoccoides
GGTCCTCTGTGGCGGATGTAATTTAAGTGTGCATGGCTTCATCATAGAGAGGTGATGTGTATGGAAGAGGCCACCAACTATGGGGTGCGAGAGAGAAAATGCCCGTAGAGAGGGAAGAGAAGGTGTGTGCGCGTGAGAGGATTCGACATCAAGAGAACGTGTTTGTTTGAGAGACACCAAGGAAGACCACTATATATCGATGGTGCATGTAGGCGGGAATTAAACAAATGCATGGTCTTATTGGTTTTGGGGATATAGGGGAAGAGTGAGAGGAGGGGGGGGGCTAGCTAGAAGGAGATTGTTAAGTGTGAGTGTGTGTTTTACCCATCCAGGAAGAAGTTATGTGCACACAAGAGGAGAACGATTCGATGTGGCGTTAGGATTGAGGGTAATTAGCTACGTATGGAGGCATAGAGACCTTGAAAATGCATGTGTGAGAGGTATACATGTATACGTGAGATGTATGTGTGTGCACATGCGCATGATCGAGATAAAAGAAAGAATACATAAGTCATAAGATCAACGACATGGGAGAGACGGATCGGTATGACAACATGCATGCATGTGAGAATGCAGGGAAGAAGGCCCGACAATTGAGCATGTGTTTTTGTCTTTAAGAGATAGTGGCGTGGGCTGGAGCATGCATCTATGGCGAGCAGAGGGAGTGAGGCACAATGATTGTGCAAAAGAGATCAACATATAAATGCATATGTATGGAGAGACATATGTAGTGTGGGTGATAGGAAGCAAGACTCCGTGCGAGAAAGAAATGTTGGCGGAGAAACTACAGATAGATACAGAGATGGAGATGCTAGCTAGAGGGACATCTGCTAGTTTGGGTGTTGGAGATGACCGCCGGGTGGTTTAGAGGGTGAAGTTATATGTGTGTGTGTGACGGCACTTGACTACATGTATTGAGAAACATATGTAGTGTGCGTGATAGGAATCAAGAGTGAGGGCAAGAAAGAAGGTTGATGGAGAAACAGATAAATAGAAAGATAAAGATGCTAGCTAGTGTGCGTTAGAGATAGGAGTCGAGTGGATCAGAAGGCTGAGTTATGTGTGTGGGTGTGAGAGAGATAGAGAGAGGGTGCATGTGAGTCACATACAAACAGATAGCAGAGAGAAATGAGATCCCGAGAGACGAAGTTTTGTGTCTGCGTGAGAGAAAGATATTTCACAATGAGAGTGATAGCTATAGAGACATATGAGGGAACGCAAGATATCTCTAGGGAGAGAGAGTGTGTGTGAGCAACATACAAGAGAACAATGGAGAAATATGAGACCCTGGGAGACAGAGTCTGTGTTTGTGTGTGAGAAAGAGATATTTAAGAGGAAGAGTCATAGGTTCTCATATCTAAGTAGCAAAAGACATCTCTGTATGAGGGGTGTGCGAGTGGCACACATGGGAATAGTAGAGAGAAATGAGACCCCGGGAGACAAAGTTTTGTGTTTGTGTGAGAGAAAGAGATTCCACATGGAGAATCATAGTTAGAGACACATAGCAGGGAGTGAGATATACATAGATAGGGATAGAGTGATGAAGATCGAGGGAGAAAGTACCGTTAGTGTGTTACGAAGATAAAAGATCATTGTTGACATACAGGTAGCACGAGAGATACTTGAGAGACGATGAACGCGTATAGGTCCAGAGAGATAGTCCTATATAAGCATGAGTGATAGCTATATGAGATGAATATCTGGATTAAAGGGGATTCAAATATTTAAAATGGAGATCATGACATCGATAATATTATAATGAAAATTGGTGTATCAAACATGCCTATTCACTTGAATTTGGGCACACGTGTAATGTTATATAATTTATCAATATTGGTGATCCATAGATTCTTTAATTACAAACAATGCATGGTTTATATGTAGTTAATGTATAAACAAGATTACACTATATGTTGCGTGTGTGAAACACATTATACATGTTTGAGAAGTAAAAAAACCCGCATCAAACACACATTAATTGGAGACAGTTAGCGAGGAATGCATACATTGGATTTCAACATAAAGTGGTTTCAAATATTTGAAAATCCAAATTGATGGATACAACCTTATGAATCTGAGATCATGCCATTTGTAAACCATATTTATGTATAAATGGTGTTGTGCTTTTGAAAGTATATATAAAAAATGACGTATATAGAATGTAATTCCAATTGAAAATGGATCCCGCCCCAAAAAAAATAGAATACAAACGGGATTCGGATTGAGTTGGCACGGTAAACGTGCACTCTGCAAAATTTGAACAAGCGAGGAAAGTCGTAGTAACCGCCCGAAACCAAAATCTGCGAGATGGAAATTACTACTGCCTATCCCTGCCATGCAAAGCCTACCTGCTGAATTTCTATAGGTTTCGATAGGGGTAGGTTTGTAATTTCACCGAAACGTGACGTAACCGCCTCTCACCCGGATTCATACATGGTGGGTGCCAAAACATAGTGTGTCCTCGGCCAAAATCGACTCCCTCCCCGATTCTTATTCATACACGGTGGGCGCCAAAAACAAACTCTCGTCAGCAAATATTCGGTGTATGTGAGATTACCGTCCTATCCCCAACCGACTAATATTGCTGTGATGTAGGAAATTTGAAACGGGGGTAAGTTTGTAAATTTCCTCGCATTTGAGACAAGCGCGCCCTAAATACATGGTTCTTCCCTTCCTCTCTACCTCCCTTTTCCCCATTCGTACTCCATGGGTGCCAAAACACCCTCTCCACCCCAGCCTCCTCCGTCCACGGACGTCCGCCACCCCATCCACCGCCGTCCTCCTCCACCATGCCAGAGTTGATACCCTGACGCCGACGTCCATTACAAGAGATCGACCTCTCTCATCCACGGCTTCGGACTGGGATCCTTGCATCCCGTCCTCTCGCTTCATCCGCACCGCCGTGCACCTTGCTGGCACCGCTCCTACGACCGTCTCGTCCACCGCGCCCCGCCGCCACCGTCTACCCTCCTAGATCTGCTTCCACGCTGCCGACAGCCATCGCTACCGCAGCACCGTCAAATTATTAGCAGGTGCATACACGGAGCCGCACCAGAGGCGGTACTCTTTCGTATCTGCTCAACTTATTTATCACAACAAGAAAATAGATCGCCACTGCTTTGTCCGGTTTGCATCTTGGTTGCGAAGTTGCCTTTGTCCGGTTTGCACCTTCAGATCCGCCATGGCATGCTCAACACTATACTCCCAATGCTTATGGTTTTCCCCTTTTAAATTCCACACTAGTTAAATCACAGTAGACTAAATTTCAAAATTGGGTCAGTCGATTTTACAGAGCTTGCCGGAGTTGGCCGGTGCGAACGAAGGGGCTCGGGTGGTTGTCGGGCCTCGCCGAACGAAGAAAACTCGACGCGGGTGGGGGGTGAGGGTGGCGGAGGAACACAGGTGGTGGGGGCCGGTGGTCCGGCCGGCGGCCCGTGCGGTGTTCTGTATGGGAAGAATCAAAGACGAGGAAGAAGAAGGGTTAGGAGACATAGGATCTTCATCCAACCGCCTGAAATGGTCGAGAGACAGCTTTGCGTTCTTAATGCGCTCTGGTTCATCATGTGTGGGCACTGCGCAACCAACATTTTATTATCCAAAATCTGCTTGCTCTTCTTTACCATGTTCCTCTTCCGTTCTTCTTTAATATGTACTCTCTCTGTTCCTAAATACAAGTCTTTGTATAGATTCCACCATGGACTACATATGGAGCAAAATGAGTGAATCTACACTCTAAAATGTATCTGGATACATCTGTATGTGATCCATAGTGGAAATCTCTACCAAGACCTATATTTTGGAACAGAGGGAGTATGATAGTAGTATAGTATGTTCCTTGTACTGAAGATGAGCAGGGACATTTGAAGTGTAGGGGTCTATAGGTTCGGTTGTGATGGACACTTTGAGCCTCTTTGATTCGTAGGATTTTGTAAACATAGGAACAGGATTTGTAGTGACCCGCCCACTTGAATCCTATAAGAATAGCAAGGAAATGCGGGGATCTATGTCGCCTTTGAGAGTTACACTGGTATTAACAGTACCGCACCTTCAGTTGAAGAGAACTGGTATCCGAAGCCTTTCTAGCCATACCGGCAGTACTAGCACATATATTCCAGCAAGTTCCACTTTGCTGATTTTACTCTGATGCTTACGGTTTTATCCGTTATATCTACACTATGATCTGTGTAGCCGCTTTGTGTCGCACTAGAAGCAGTCCACTCTTGAAGCTAAACACTGCAATGACTTACAAAATTGGCACCACGATATTTAGTGCCACTCTGGATGCAATGAAACTCATACGCTCCCCACCTGTTGATTCTTATTCAGAATATCATCCTAATGACTATTCTAACCTCGAGGAATTAAAGGCAGATGACCTGTCATGTTCACCCATCAAGGTGCCTGTTCTAATTTGGCAAGGTTTTATTGATTGCGCATATCTTGCATATGTTGTCTTGCATTTCTTCTACTTTGTTGCACCGCTATCTGCTTAGTTTACTCATCATATAACTCAAGATGCCATGCCCATCCATTATCAATACATATTCCATCTGTCATCATACCATGTGTTTTCACTCAAATGTTGTTCTTGTGCATCAAACATCAAAAAGGAAGAGGGTCATTGCTGAACCTGAAGGAGCACCAACAAAGTCCTTGAAAAATGTGGTGGTGCCGGAGAAATCAGACAGCACCCCACTTATATTGGCTGTACAACCAGTGACACAAAATGTAGGACTGACTCCAGCAGACTGTACCCATACTTCACTAGCCACACCACTAGCCCCACCACACAGTACCTGCACTCTAGCAAAAGGTAATACCGATTTCATTTGCCATAGCACCAGCCATACCACAGGAAAATCCCACTCCAGCAAAAAGTACAACAAGTCCACCGGCCGAAGACCTATCCCAACTGCAGAGACGACCAATTCCTGCAGATTGGAACCCCATTCCGTTTATTCCTAGTTTAAAAGACAATGTTTTCAATGTTGTTAAGGACTACGTGCATATATTCCCATCATGGAAGATTATAGTGAAGACAAACACCATTTTCACATCTTCCTGTCTAACTTACGTGTAAGTGCTATTATTCATGGTTATTATTTTCTTGTTTTCTGCTGATTGAACACATCATGATTTACATTACATTGTTGTAACTAGGCGAGGGTCAATCTGGATAGTCATGACGAGCAAAGCTTGCTTGTGCTTTTGAAGGAAGGATTACAGAAGTATCGGTGTTACCTGAGGAAATCACACTTTGATGGCAAGTCTATAAACAAATTTCTGGTGAAGTCTCCTGTGCTAAATTTAGAAGACATTGAATGGAAAAACCTTGTTATGCACTGGTCTCGTTCCTAGAATGAGGTACTGTCTATGAAATCACATGACAATTTGAACTTCTACTTTTCCGCATGTGCCTTATGGATCTTTTTTGCAGGAAATCTGCTCGAAGAAGAATTCCGGTTTGAAAAGAACGACAGAATATCACAAATATGCTGCCCGCTGCTTTGCTCTTGTTAGTACCTGTTGTCCTGTATCACTGTACTTGCATACATACCTGGTTCATTATGTGATAGCAGTATGCATGATAGCTTGTTTATCAATTGTTCGCTCCAAATTATCTGATCTGTATGAATGGTTACATTAGTGTAGAATATATCCAATGCCAATGAATTTTTTTAGCTCTGCATTGTTCTTGTAAGTACATGCTGTCCTTTATCAGTGTACTTATATTGACAGGTAGTTGTTCATGTACCATCACTCTGCAGCTTATTTTCCTTTGCCCTCCATTTTCTACACATAAAATCTATATTTAATCTTACCATAAGGTTGGTACTGAAGAAGTTTATCTATGCATTGCTCTTGGCTGTGCCTTTTGCCTATATTGCTGCACATACATTTATAGCTACTTGGTTATGTAGCATCACTCTTCATCTTATCTTAAATATTCTCCATTTTTTCGTATATTATCACATCTACATTTACTCTTAACAAAATGTAGAATAAAGGCTATGCTTATGAAGAAGATTCTATGGTAAACTTCTTGAATTGCGCCCCCCATCAGCATGGATAAGGGCTTTATAGATCCTGTCTTCACTAGTAATGTAAGTTTGTCCTTCTCAAGCCTTCAAACTTTGTTGTGTATATTTGGTTAGGCATGACTGTGACAGCTGTTTATTTTTGGTGTTTGCATCAAATTGCATGTTTAAAGTTTATTATGTAGTTCATAAACAAAAGTTTGTCCTTCTCAATTTAAGTTTTCAGTTGTACGACCAACTTCCTTCTTCATACCATGTAAATTAAACTATACAGAGCAAGTGATCTTCTTTTGCACTGCATGTATGCTTCTGTTCTTCATCCGTAATCCAGTAGTGTGGTGAACCTACCCACTACAGCACAATGTCATATTCTGCAATGTCTTAACTATGAACAATGTCATATCATTCTACTATTATTTAAACCGTCTCTTTATTTGCCATTCTGAAATGGGATAAATTGACAGCACACTAACCATTGATACTTATGAGTTCTTGATCTGTAGTCCAGTGGTGTCGTGAAGCTGCCAACTCCTTCACATTGTCATTTCCTGCCATGTCTTGACCTAAACAATACCATATTGTGTTAATGCAATTTTAAATTGTGTCACTTTATTCGTCAGTAAGAAATGTGATGAATTGTCAGCACTGGTACTTTTATGTGCAAAACCTGTCATTTGTCTACTAGTTTACCTTTTAGAGTGAGGAAGATATAAGTGCTGAACAAGTGCAGTCTCATCATCTTGCTCAGCTGCTTGCGCTGCAGCTCCCCAGCAGGGCTAACCTTTCTTGAACTCTATTGAAGTGATGTCGATTTTGTATATTATTTTGTCGGCGTGTTTATTTGCACTGGTGGCGATCTTTGATGCCCAATGTATGTAATCTATTTTCTGCTTGTGCTTTATTATCATAGTGGCGAACTTTGATGCCCAGTGGATGTAATATGCCGTAATTTCTTTATTGTATAGTCTAGGTTTTTTCTTATTCATGATGCTGCAGTTATTTTACTGTATATATATACTGTCTTCACAGTAAACCGGCCAAACCGTAAAATTACGGTACATAATCGGACTGTCATGCAATCACGATGTATGATCCGCATCATGGGCCCCGTCATCTTGGTCTGTTAAACGGCCAAAAGTAAACTGGCCCACTAGTAGATAAGGGCCTTTAATAGGCAGAGTAACACCCGACCCTCTTTTCGCAAGAAAACTCAATGGGCTTTTAGGAGGCTGAGAAGTAGGTTGGGCCTGAAACGTGCCGAACAGCTCACGGGCCAGCAACAGCCCGAAATGGACCCAGGCCCATGATTGTGCGAATCAAATCACGGGCTTTTAACAAGCCAAAATTGTCTCGGTCCTTGTTTGGCCCAATCAGATATTGGCTGCGAGCAGGCCGGATGCAAACCGAGCCGTAGTTAGGCCCAACTATATGACGGGCTTTTAACAGGTCGAAATTAATATAGGGCCGAAATGTTAAACGGGCCTTGAACAGGCCGAAACTAATATCAGGTCGAATTAATAAATGGGCCTTTAGCAAGTGGGCCCAAAAGCATAGCATCCAGTTGACGGGCCGAATCTGATATGGGCCATAATTTAGCCCAAAGCCTCTTAAAGGGCCGGACTTGATCTGGGCCGTAATTTGGCCCATAACGTGGTAGGCTTTTACCAGGCCAGATCTCATATGGGCCATTATTAGGCCCGGAACGTGGCAGGCCATTAATGGACTGGATCAAATATGGGTCGGCATTTGGCCCGAAACATGACAACGAGTTAATGGGCCGTCCTACTAGGGTCCTCAAAATCTTGTGGGCCTACAGCTGGGCCGGCCCATTAATGTCGGCGAAATCTCGTGGGCCTTTAGCAGGGCCGGCCCATTATGATCGGCAAGAATCTTGTGGGCCTTTACATGGGCGGCCCATTATGGCACACAAGAATCTTGTGGGCCTTTACCTGGGCCGGCCCATTATGGCCCGCAAAATCTTGTGGGCCTTTAGCTGGGCCAGCCCATTATGGTCCGCAAAATCTCGTGGGCCTTTAGCTGGGCCGGCCCATTATGGTCCGCAAAATCTTGTGGGCCTTTAGTTGGGACGGCCCATTTAAACTTGATGGGCCGGTCCACGTGTTAACATATCAAAGGCGCGACTCGCCCATTGGATTAGTGACACTTGTGCCAACGCGGACCTGACACGTGTCTCCTCCAGCCAATGATGATTTTACACATGGAAAATCTCCATTTGTGAGGGTTGTTAACGGGTTATCGGATCCAAAACCCGACCCGATAGCTTAAAGGCGTTCCGTTACAATGGATGCAACGTGTCGGTCACCCTTGATGAAAGCACTTCCGTGACGCGCGATTTATCATCGTGGAAGTGGACACTTCCGTGATGATAATTTTGGTAATGTCATGGAACACTTCTACGACAACACATGTATGACTATCTTGATTCTGTCATAAAATCATCATGGGTGTACATGCATGACAAAAAACGCGACCTACTGTAACAAACACGTATCATCACGGAACTGTATTTTTTTGTAGTGGTGGCAGCGACGCCCGCGCAGATGGCGGGGGTGACGATGGAGGGGAGGCCAGGCGAGGAAGCGGCAACGTAGGCCGCTCCATCACAGGCTCCGCCCAGCCATAGGAGCCGATGCAGGCTCCGGCCCAGTGGTAGACGAGGCTCCCGAGGCGGGGTCGAGGGCGGGAGGCGGTGCATGCACATGCACCGGCCGATCTACGTGCGCCACGGGCGACATAGTAGGTCCGTCAGGGAGAAGTTCCAGGCGAGCTCCACGTCCAGTTCCTGCACCATGATTAGGTAACCACATAGGCGAATATGCAACATCTTCAAATTGGCCAGGCGTAAGAGGAGATGAATGCATAGATGATGCTGTGGTGGATGACTGAGGCATGACAGAAAAAGGGAAGACATTTTCATCGAAAACAATATCCCGAGATATGTAGACTCGATTAGTTGGGACATGGAGACACTTGTAGCCTTTATGGAGAGAACTATACCCCAAGAACACACACTTTTTGGAGCAAAACTCAAGTTTGCGATCATTATAAGGACGAAGATGAGGCCAACAAGCACACCCGAATACCTTGAAAAATGTGTAGTCAGGAATTTCATCCAAGAGAATCTCAATAGGAGTTTTCATATTAAGAACACATGTAGGTAATCTGTTGATACGTCTCCAACGTATCTATAATTTATGAAGCATTCATGCTATATTACTATGTGTTTTGAATGATTATGGGCTTTATTTTCCACTTTTATATTATTTTTGGGACTAACCTATTAACCGGACGCTCAGCCCAGATTTGCTGTTTTATGCCTATTTCAGTGTTTCGAGGAAAAGGAATATCAGACGGAGTCAAAACTGAACGAAATCAACTGGATAAGTTATTTTTGGAAGGAAAGCCACCCGATGGACTTGGAGTGCACGTCAGGAGATACGGGAGGTGCTCACGAGGGTGGGGGGCGCGCCCCCCTGCCTCGTGGGGCCCCCGTAGCTCCACCGACGTACCCCATGCACCCATATATACTCACGTACCCTAAAACTTCCAGAACAGAACCTAGATCGGGAATTCCGCCACCGCAAGCCTCTGTAGCCACCAAAAACCAATCAGGACCCTGTTCCGGCACCCTGCCGGAGGGGGATCCCATCACCGGAGGCCATCTTCATCATTCCAACGCTATCCATGATGAGGAGGGAGTAGTTCACCCTCGGGGCTGAGGGTATGTACCAGTAGCTATATGTTTGATCTCTCTCTCTCTCTCTCTCTCTCTCTCTCTCTCTCGTGTTCTCTCTCATGTTCCCTCTATGGCACGATCTTGATGTATCCCGAGCTTTGCTATTGTAGTTGGATCTTATGATGTTTCTCCCCCTCTACTCTCTTGTGATGAGTTGAGTTTCCCCTTTGAAGTTATCTTATCGGATTGAGTCTTTTATGAGAACACTTGATGTATGTCTTGCGATCCACTTGATGTATGTTTTGGTGATGAACTTGCGGGTTTCGTGACATTGGGAACCTATGCATAGGGGTTGGCACACGTTCTTGACTCTCCGGTAGTAGCTTTGGGGCACTCTTTGAAGTACTTTTATGTTGGTTGGATGAATCTGAGATTGTGTGATGCATATCGTATAATCATGCCCACGGATACTTGAGGTGACAATGGAGTATCTAGGTGACACTAGGGTTTTGGTTGATTTGTGTCTTAAGGTGTTATTCTAGTACGAACTCTTTTATAGATTAATCCGAAAGAATAACTTTGAGGTGGTTTCGTACCCTACCATAATCGCTACATTTGTTCTCCGCTATTAGTGGCTTTGAAGTGACTCTTTGTTGCATGTTGAGGGCTTGTTATATGATCTATCTATGTTATTATTGTTGAGAGAATTTGCACTAGTGAAAGTATGCACCCTAGGCCTTGTTTCCTATCATTGCAATACGGTTTACTCTCACTTTTACCACTTGTTACCTTGCTGTTTTTATTATTTTAGATTACAAAAACCTATATCTACTATCTATTTTGCACTTGTATCTTCATCTCTTCGCCGAACTAGTGCACCTATACAATTTGCCATTGTATTGGGTGTGTTGGGGACACAAGAGACTCTTTGTTATTTGGTTGCAGGGTTGTTTGAGAGAGACCATCTTCATCCTACGCCTCCTACAGATTTATAAACCTTAGGTCATCCACTTGAGGGAAATTTGCTACTGTCCTACAAACATGTGCACTTGCAGGCCCAACAACGTCTACAAGAAGAAGGTTGTGTAGTAGACATCAAGCTCTTTTCTGGCGCCGTTTCCGGGGAGGTTAGCGCTTGAAGGTATATCTTTGGATCTTGCAATCGAATCTTTTTGTTTCTTATTTTATCACTAGTTTAGTTTATAAAAGAAAACTACCAAAAAAATGGAGTTAAGTTTGTCTCATACGCTTCATCTTTTTAATATCTTTCGTGAGAATGATGGAAAGGAAAATTGTGCTCAAGTGCTAGAAGAAGAATTACATAGAATGCTTGGCATAAAATATGTGAATGATGAGCATGATTGCAATGTTGTCAGTATGAATTCCCTGAATACCCATGATGCTAATGATATGCAAAGCCACAAGCTTGGGGAAGCTATGTTTGATAGACATGATATTTTTTGTCCCCCAAGCTTTGATGAGAAAATTTACTATGATGAAAGCATGCCTCCTATCTATGATGATTATTGTGATGACACGTATGCTTTCAAGAATAATGATAACCATGAAACGTGTCATCTTGATCTTAATTTTCAATCACATGATAGTTATTTTGTTGAGTTTGCTCCCACTACTATTCATGAGAAGAAGTATGCTTATGTGGAGAGTAGTAAATTTTCTATGCTTGTAGATCATGAAAAGAATGTTTTAGGTTCTGGTTATATTTTTGAATTCATTCATGATGCTACTGAAAATTATTATGAGAGAGGAACATATGCTTGTAGGAATTGCAATAATATCAAGTTTCCTCCCTATATGCTTAAAATCTTGAAGTTATGCTTGTTTTGCCATCCTATGGTAGTTGATTATTGTTCCCATAAGTTTTTTGCTCACAAAATCCCTATGCATAGGAAGTGGGTTAGACCTAAATGTGCTAGTCATATTCTTCATGATGCTCCCGTTATGTTACAATTCTTATCTTGTATGTGAGCATCATTGTCATCATCATGCGTAGCTAGAAAAGGCATTAAAGAAAAGCTCTTGTTGGGAGACAACCCAATATTTACCCTTACTTTTTTTGTGTGTCCACATGATTATGCTACTGTAGTAATCATTTTTATGGCTTTTGTTTCAATAAAGTGCCAAGTAGAACCTTTGGGAAGACTTGGGTGAAGTTTATGTGATCTTGCTGTAAAAAACAGAAACTTTTGCGCTCACGAGATTAGCTGCCATATTTTACTGGAGAGTGATTTTAGGTTAATTCTTTTTGAAGCTGTTTAATATACAAATTAATCAGGTCCAGAAATTTATTTCATAATTTTTGGGGTGCCAGAGGTATACGTTTGATACAGATTACTACAGACTGTTCTGTTTTTGACAGATTCTGTTTTCATTGTGTTGTTTGCTTATTTTGATGCATCTATGGCTAGTATTAAGTGGTATGAACCATAGAGAAGTTATAATACAGTAGATATTACACCAATATGAATTTAGAATGAGTTCATTACAGTACCTAAGTGGTGGTTTTATTTTCTTATACTAACGGCGCTTACGAGTTTTTGTTTTGAGTTTTGTGTGGTTGAAGTTTTCAAGTTTTGGGTAAAGATTCGATGGACTATGGAATAAGGAGTGGAAAGAGCCTAAGCTTGGGGATTCCCAAGGCACCCCAAGGTAATATTCAAGAACAACCAAGAGCCTAAGCTTGGGGATGCCCCGGAAGGCATCCCCTCTTTCGTCCTCCTTCATCGGTAACTTTACTTGGAGCTATATTTTTATTCACTACATGATATGTGTTTTGCTTGGAGCGTCATTTTATTTTGCTAGATTTTGCTTGCTGTTAGTTAGAATAATGTTTTGCATCTTTAGTTTCAATAAAAAAAGTCAAGGATAGCCTTTGCCATGCTTATTTTGCTAGTATACATGTTGCTGTTTGAAAACAGAAAGTTTACTGCTGTTACAAAAATTCCCTAGAAAAGTCAGGGAATGGTATAACATTGAATCTTTTTGCATATTAAGCTATGATAAATTTATTACAGTGGGAATTTTAGTTCATAATTTTTGGGGTCAGGGAAGTATTGATACTCTTGCATTCTTTACAGACTATACTGTTTTAGCAGATTGCTGTTATGTTTGCATTGTTTGCGTATGTTTGCTTGTTTAATTATTTTATTTGAGGATAGGAGTATTAAATATTCAGAGGCATTTAGTATTCAATGTTGAATAATAATTTTAGTGATTTTTTACAGTAGAATGTAATAAGGTTTTGCATTGGCTTATACTAACCTATCTCATGAGTTCTTGTTGAGTTTGTTGTGAATGAAGCTTTTGATAAAAACAGAAACCATGATATGAGAGGAATTAAGGAGACACAAAAGTTCAAGCTTGGGGACGCCTAAGGCACCCCAAAATAATATTTCAAGAAGTCTCAAGCATCTAAGCTTGGGGATGCCCCGGTAGGCATCCCACCTTTCTTCTTCAGCAATCATCGGTTAGTATCGGTTGAACCTAAGTTTTTGCTTCTTCACATGAGTTGTGCTATCCTTGCAATGTCATTTTATTTTGTTTTGCTTGCTGCTTGAATACAATACCAAGATCTGAAATTCTTTTATGAGAGAGAGTCTTCACATAGTTACATAATTATTTAGCTACTCATTGGTCTTCACTTATATCTTTTTGAGTAGTTTGTCATTTACTCGTGTGCTTCACTTATATCCTATGAGTAAATTGTTGAATGAATTGATTGTCATAAATCTGAAATTATATATGTTTCATTTGCTTATCCCATGGGGAGTAATGACTTCACATCTAAGAAGTAGAGGTTGTAAATTTATTGACGATTGGCAAGCATTGTATTGGTCATTTGAACAATTCATGAAAGAATATTGAAGGAAGGGAGATTTCACATATAAATATATTATCATAGACATCTTTTATAATTGTGAGCACTCATTAAGTATGACATGCTAAAGAGTTGATGTTGGACAAGGAAGACAACGTAATGGTTATGTTTTCTCGCATCTCAGTTAAAGTATATTGTCATGGATCATTAAAACATGTTGAGCTTGCCTTTCTCCCCTTGCTAGCCTAAATTTCTGTACTAAGCGGGAATACTACTTGTGCATCCAAATTCCTTGAACCAAGTTTTTCACATGAGTGTCCACCATACCTACCTATATGCGGTATTTACCTGCCGTTCCAAGTAAATTTGCATTTCCCAAACTCTAAACCTTCAAATTATAATCTGCTTTGTATGCCCGAATTGCTCATGTAGCAACTAGGGGCTGTCAGTGTCTTCCATGCTAGGTGGGTTATTCTCAAGAGAATTCGACTCCGCTCCTCATTCACGAGAAAGTGGCATTAACCGGGATGCCCAGTCCCATGATCCAAAAAGATCAAAGCAAATCAAAATAATTAACTCCCCCAGGATTGTTGTTAGTTGGAGGCACTCGTTGTTTTGAGCAAGCCATGGATTGATGCTTGTTGGTGGTTGGGAGAGTATAAACTTTTACCATTCTGCGTGGGAACCGCCTATAATGTATGTAGTATGGAAGATATTGGGAACTCTTGGTTGTTATGTTGACAATGAGATCATACCTCTTAAAATTATTTATCTCTATTTCAAAATCGAGCTCTGGCACCTCTGCAAATCCCTGCTTCCCTCTGCGAAGGGCCTATCTTTTACTTTATGCAAGAGTCAAGGTGATCTTCACCTTTCCCTTTTTCATTTTATCCTTTGGCAAGCACTTCGTGGTGGGGTGATCCTGATATATATATCCAATTGGATGTACGTTAGCATGAACTATTATTGTTGACATCACCCAAAGGTGAATACGTTTGGAGGCAACATTATAAGCCCCAATCTTTCTCTGTGTCTGATTAAAACTTCATAACCACAAGTATTGCGTGAGTGTTAGCAATTGTAGAAGACTATATGATAGTTGAGTATGTGGAGTTTGCTATTCCTGAAAATAAGATGAATTGCAATTGTTTTGATGACTAAGAATGAAGTTTTCTAGTTTTCAAGAATGTTTACGGTCTATGCTTTGACATGTGAATTGCTTGTTACTAGTTCATGAAAAGTTTTATGAGATGAACTACTGTTATGACATATTATCATGCTAGAAAAGGTGATTGAAATTATCATTGATCAAACTTGTGCACCTCTAGCATTCACACTTCATAAATTCTTTCTTTTATCATTTACCTACTCGAGGACGAGTAGGAATTAAGCTTGGGGATGCTGATACATCTCCAACGTATCTATAATTTATGAAGCATTCATGCTATATTACTATGTGTTTTGAACGATTATGGGCTTTATTTTCCACTTTTATATTATTTTTGGGACTAACCTATTAACCGGAGGCCCAGCCCAGATTTGCTATTTTATGCCTATTTCAGTGTTTCGAGGAAAAGGAATATCAGACGGAGTCAAAACGGAACGAAATCAACTGGAGAAGTTATTTTTGGAAGGAAAGCCACCCGATGGACTTGGAGTGCACGTCAGGAGATACGGGAGGTGCTCACGAGGGTGGGGGGCGCGCCCCCTGCCTCGTGGGGCCCCCGTAGCTCCACCGACGTACCCCCTGCACCCATATATACTCATGTACCCTAAAACTTCCAGAACAGAACCTAGATCAGGAGTTCTGCCGCCGCAAGCCTCTGTAGCCACCAAAAACCAACCGGGACCCTGTTCCGGCACCCTGCCGGAGGGGGATCCCATCACCGAGGCCATCTTCATCATCCCGATGCTATCCATGAAGAGGAGGGAGTAGTTCACCCTCGGGGCTGAGGGTATGTACCAGTAGCTATGTGTTTGATCTCTCTCTCTCTCTCTCTCTCTCTCTCTCTCTCTCTCTCGTGTTCTCTCTCGTGTTCCCTCTATGGCACGATCTTGATGTATCCCGAGCTTTGCTATTGTAGTTGGATCTTATGATGTTTCTCCCCCTCTACTCTCTTGTGATGAGTTGAGTTTCCCCTTTGAAGTTATCTTATCGGATTGAGTCTTTTATGAGAACACTTGATGTATGTCTTGCGATCCACTTGATGTATGTTTTGGTGATGAACTTGCGGGTTTCGTGACATTGGGAACCTATGCATAGGGGTTGGCACATGTTCTTGACTCTCCGGTAGTAGCTTTGGGGCACTCTTTGAAGTACTTTTATGTTGGTTGGATGAATATGAGATTGTGATATGCATATCGTATAATCATGCCCACGAATACTTGAGGTGACAATGGAGTATCTAGGTGACATTAGGGCTTTGGTTGATTTGTGTCTTAAGGTGTTATTCTAGGACGAACTCTTTTATAGATTGATCGGAAAGAATAACTTTGAGGTGGTTTCGTACCCTACCATAATCTCTATGTTTGTTCTCTGCTATTAGTGGATTTGGAGTGACTCTTTGTTGCATGTTGCGGGCTTGTTATATGATCTATCTATGTTATTATTGTTGAGAGAACTTGCACTAGTGAAAGTATGAACCCTAGGCCTTGTTTCCTATCACTAGATGACCACTTGCGCCCATGGCGCAAAGGACGAATGTAAGCCAATTGGTGTAAGAGTGTGCATTAACATATTGTTTTTCAAAAAGAATAGCTCAGATACTATATGCAGTAAGTACATAAGATTGGAAATGATACACCAAGTCATGCAGGAAAGGACCCTTGTGATCTTTTTAGATTGGATAAATAATCATGTAGAGGCCTTTGGATATGAACTTGAAGGAGCATATATTTCCTTTATCATGGTTGTTTCAAAAGCATGCGATAGAGAAGTCTAAGTAGCGGATAATCGATAGCTAAATGCACAACAGTGTCTTAGGGGATTACATAAGATCGAAAACAAGGATAAACATAGATGTCTTTGTAGGCATTCATATAAATAATATGTTATATAGAAAGGGGCTCCTGCAACTTGCTTATATTGAGTAGACAATCAGGTACAATCCCTTGGAAGTGCATTTGAAGCCGAAAGCATATGTTTGCCCTTCGTTCATGTGGGTCCGACGGAAGAAGTCGCTCCAGCCTTTAGTGATGGTGGCCCTTTTGTCAACTCCCTTGATAAAGCGGGCTGTGACAATGATTGTTCCGTCTCCAGTTGTGATTGGAAGTTCACCTCGGTCAGCATCCATGTGTGGGAAAAGGGAACCCGTAGAAAAGTGGACATTAAAGTACTCAAAACAGTAGTAAAGGTTAGTCACTATATCATTTTATACCATGCTATTATATGAAACAGAACAGAATAATTGCGAAGGATTACCATTCTTTTGCCTTGTGTTGCAAATGTTTCTGTCATGTGGCACACATAGTAGTTATTAGGCGTGGTGGTGTTGTGGATGATCTTTTGCAGTGCACGAACATTATGGTTGTAGAGCCTAACTGTGTTGCCCCACACAACGAGGTGACTAAACTCATCTAAGTAGTGCTCGCAAGGCTCACCTATGTTAAATTGCACAAAATTATACTTTTCAGTAGTTGTTGCAAGATCTGATGGAACGGGAAGAGTAATGTAGTTCTTACCACGAAGAATGAACTTTCTGGGCTTTAGATGGATTTTCTTGCCTTTGAACTTTTGGATTGAGCTTGCTTTGCGTGGGCGATGAATATACTCGTATCGCTTATTGTGCTTCCGACGTAGTGGTTCGTCTGTGTTGAATAGGTAAGGAGAACATTGTAAAAGGTTGCAACAGTAGATAGAGGATAACATAAACAAACAGAGGGGCTAATTAGCTTGTGTGTATTAGTGAAAGGCAGAAAATGGTATCCATTGTATATGGTAAGCTGGAAGTAGGAAGCAGTGCTTGCACATGTAAAAACAAATAAATTACAGCATTAATGAATAGCAAACACAAGATCTATTGGACCCTGAAAGAAGTTTGTTTTATTACATACTTGATCAACTTGCATGTGTAAGTGTGATACAAAAAACTTTTCAAACAGCATGCACCAGCGAAGAAGAAGAAACATTCTTTGCAATTTATAAACAATTATAAATACATTTTTCAGAATTACCATGGGTAATTTGGCCACCGCTGGTATCATTGGTTGTGTCTACCTCCTCTTGTTTAACAGCAGCCATCTGGAAAGAAGTAATAGAATAATTAAGCTGATATATTAGACCATGGTATTAGTTGTGATGATTAACAGTGATGCACACAGACTTAACAGGCCATTAGTAGTAAAAGGCGGTCATTATATTAATAAATAATCCTAGCCCTCAAAAATCTGATTTCTTTATGTGGGAGGGGAAGCATATCGCTCAATGCCAGTGGGTGAAATCGACGGCATCGCATCGAACCCAGTAGAGGGCAGATCTCTCTCGCCTCATTTTGAAGGTGAGGGAAGATCTCTCTCGCCTCATTTTCAACGTCCGGCGGATGAAGATCTCATGGCTCTTGGCCATGTGAGTGCTCTTCATTGACTTGAAGATTGGCCAGTTCTCAAAGACGATCTTGAGCGAACAATAAACTGTATGCGAATAATCAGGATGGGATAGTGCTTGTGAGCATCATATTAAGAACCAGAGACATGGCAAAAATTATGGTGATTTCATATGTTAATAAACCGGAAAAAGTAGCAAGATGAGTCTAAAAAACAAATCTCTTGACAGTGCTCTCTAGCAAGCGTTGCAGAGATAGAGAAAACTCAGTCACAGTCTCTATAACAACATCTCCTATAGGCTGGGCGTAACATACAAATTTTTGGAGCTACAGTGTCTTCCAGCATAGCATCTAAAAATAGTGCTTGATGGAAGATGTACATGATCTATTTGGAAATTTTGAGATGATATTGTAAGTGTTAGGTTATATCTCATAAAAATAACTATATAAGTATTAGATAAATTGATTTGCCTCTTTATCGATTCTGTAAGAGAAATCTTGGCTAGTCTGTACGAATCTAATGCAGTTGTTGGATCCTACCTTGTAAATCTGGCGGTTGGAACGCGTATGCAGAAGGGAAGAGGTGGCTTGTTCGTTGGTGAGTCCTTGATCCAGGCGTGCCGCAAGCGAATACGTTGGTAGCACGCCGTGATGACGGACAGCGGCGCTTCTTCGGAGCGGCTTCTTGGTCATGGCTCCAGCAGCCGGTCGATGCCAGGTCGGTCGTTGTCGATGCGGATGGGGGAGGTGGTCCGGCAGTGGATCTGGATAAGGAATCTGGAGCGGCTAAGTTTAATGGGAGCTGCGGTCTCCTTCTAAAAAGGGCCAGGCAAAGATTTCTATGGGCTGGTGATGGGTCGTGAAATTTTTCGAAAGCCAATGTATTAAGCAGGCTGGTCTATTTTACAGAAACTTGTAGTTGATGGAGAGCGTTTTTTTGCGGCTACAAAAGTCAGAACCACATTATTATTATTATTAGTTTTGCGGGGCAGAACCACATTATTATGTTTGTTAATGAAAAAAATTATTTCTGCGTAGGCGTTGCACAGAGATTTAGTAGTACAGATTTTTCCTGTTGGCATAAAAAAATGTATAGCATAGTCAAGGAGCTATATGATTGGTTGTCTATGGTAGACAGAAGGGTGACAAAATGTTTTGCGAAGGAAAATAAGAATGTGATTTTTATGAAGGCTAATCTCGATGGAGAAAACAGGGGCATCTGAAAATTGTTTTTTCCTTTTTTACCAATAGGGCTGCATATTTTGTAAGCATCTATAAATTCCAATGGATTACTTTTGGCTTGTTGCACGACATAGGGAGTATATCGAACATGTGTGTATGCTTGATATTAGAGTCATGGTGGCTTGTGTTGCAATAAGCAAGCAGGGAAAAAGAATGAATTAGAAATAACAAGCCTCGGTAAAAGTTGTTGTTTTGTAGATCAGAAACAAAGGCGCCATAAAATGATTTAAGTGTTGCCAAATGGGTCCTGTTCATGTAATAAGCATGTAATATTGCAGAGCTATAATATTGTCTTCTTAAACTAAATTGTGACAAATTCTTACTCTGGCACACTTGAGGTAGTCACCATGAGCATAAATTCTTTCACCATCAAACAGTCTCTTATTATCCATTGGTTTTACGACTCTTGTCAAACTGCATTCGCACGACATCTGTGTGAGGTTCACACATTAAAAAATATGGTCAACTTGTAATTCTATGGTCTGCAATACTGCAAAATCAGATAAATGTTTTGGAATGGCTAAAGAGTAAAGATAACACACAAAAAATAGTGACTTTGGGCCAACAAAGCAGAAGCACATGATTACTGATTTGGTGTCGGCTTACTTCTTAAAGCACAAAATAGCACGGCTACACAACCTTGCTTTGAGGAAAGTGAGCATAACAGCTACCCATTAAACACGGTTATGAAGGAAAAAGGACAACCTAACCATAATTGCATAACGAATTATTTTGCAGCAGAAACAACATCATGTTGGCCAACCTGAAAGAAAGGACTCACCTTTAATGAAGAAGGAAGCCGAACACACCCACATTATAACATCAACAAGAGAATTTCCAGGAATTTCTGGACTACAAAAATTCATAGAAACTCCATATGTGGGACAAACTCACATTGGCGAGCTTGGTGAGAAATTACACAGGGACACGATTAAGCAAGCAAACTCAAGACCTGGTTCTAACAATTGCCAACCGTGAAATAATACAATTAGCGAGTGTGAAATATTACATGCTAAGCAAGCAAACTCAAGAAACTGATTCTAACCAGTTAACTGTAGACAAGTAGTCTAGAATTCATGTGACATGTGGTGTTCTCTGAATAACTATAAAAACAGAGGAAAACAATAGAAGATGGTAAGAAATAATTTTATGTTATAGAAATAAGAATACTTAATGAAACATTGGGGCATAAGAATACATAAATGAGTCAATAGTTAACTCATTAGCAAGATCTGCACTTCAATCCAAAAGTAAGAGCTGTCTATTGCTGATCACTTTCTACACTGATGAAACATTCATCAGAATATTATCACTCACTAACCGGCAAACTGGCACACACAAAACACACATCATTCATGAGGTAATGGCTCTATGGGCATTGACATCACCGATCCATACCTGCGCACGAATTGATGAACAAAGGTGAGGGCACACATGGCTAGCAAAGGTAAGATAATCAACATAACCATAGAGACATGAAATCACATGGATTCAGGTATACAATGGTACCTACGGGTATAGGAAATCAAACAGATTTTGATAGCATAAGTAAATCACAAGAATTAACTTTGTGGATTGTAAGCATGGAATGAAATAACTGTACATCTATTTTAGTAAGCACTCGATAAGGAATCAAGGTTAGGAAATTATCTACTCTAATCTTGTTGCGCAAATATAATTTCCATCGGCACACACCAGAAGACTTGCATATGGCAAGTGAATTTCGGCAAGACAGGTAATCATAAGCATAGTTAAAACCATAACGAAAAGAGTGGATCTGAAACAGAGAAGGTTGCCCCGGGGAGCAAGGCAGAATGTGTAGGAGATCGTGGTCTGCTTCGCTGAAGAAGAAAGCAGATCAAAGACCTAAGAACAAAAAGAATGGTCAACCAAACTGGAAAGAGAATGAGAGAGAGATCTGCTGCAACCACTATTTGGGTGTTGCTTAATCATTTTATCTTCTCCGTGTTGTTGTATTTTGAATCAGAAACTGTTTGAATGTACAACGATCCAAATAAAAATGCAACTAATACCCAAAGAGGCATTTTGGGAAATTCATTTAATTCCATTGGAACTAAATACTCGAGTAAGGTCTCAAGTTTGAATTTCACTGGAAATTCAAATAAGATCAACCCAAAATAATCAATGCATCCTTTCTTATTTGTTTTCTTTTGAATCGGAGACTGCTGGAAGCTTTTCTGAGTAATTTAGAGGCCCAGCCACTTGTTGATGATCCTGTAAGATGTGTGGGAATCCCACAAGAATCAAATGCCTCAGGGATCTCCTCGAATGGACAATGGGAAACGGGTATATACATTTGTATTTCTCCAGCAATACCACAACAAAGAGCAATTGTTGTTCTTGGACTAATATGCAAATAAGATCAACATCAAATGCAATGGCCCAAGTCTACTCACGATTAATGTGAAAAGGACAAATAATAAGAATAATGAAAGGACAAGATAATCTCCTTACAACATATGGATACAATAAAGCAAGGATCCTATATCATACTACATATATTTGATGGATTGCGTCCTTTTCAACACCTTTTCATGTAATACAACATGATACATTACAATGTAATTTATTTTATACGTTCATAAGGAAGTGATTAAAAAGTAGTTCATTAGCACAAAACAGAACTAAAAATATTGTTCAGTCTCTCAAAAAACTAATCAAATACTTTCCACCTAGGCCCTACCAAAAATTTCACCCTTTGTCAAACGGTTGTCACTCTAAAATTTGGAAAGAAGCTAAAGCACATAACATAAAAGGTTGGTCATCTATTGCAATGCCACAATAGAAATCAAACTCGACTTTCTATTTTCTGCCACACACCGGGTAAGCAATTCACCAAGCACGCACAGAACAAAAAGGGCGAACATAAATAAAGTCTCGTTGTATATACATATTAGCCACATGATACAAGTTCACTGGTAGATCAAGAAAACATCAACAACACACCCTACTGTGAGGAAAAGTTCCCACAGATTGCTGACTATTAGATAACAATTTATTTACAACATGTTAACATGTAAAGTGAATATAATTATAGATCTTGATATTATAGAACCAAAACCAACAAAGAACATTTCATAGTTATCAGATCAAATTGTTCCTCGGTGAGTATAGACTCACTTCCACTGACATAGAATGTCAATTTATATTGTGGAGTCCACTCATCATAAGTTTACCTTGTCTGGATGTGCAAACATTGATTTTTGTTTTAGAGTCCAGTGGATAACAATGCAGGGATATAGAACAAGATTATCCTCAGAATACAACAAATGGAAGCGACATGGTTAGAACCTAGAACTCCGTTCTTCGGAATCTGCAAATGAAAATTCAGTTGGAAACTGCAGTAGTTCAATGAAAACTATGGACGCCCTTACCCTCCGATTAATTATGTAATGCAGTCTCCATTGGGTACACTCAATTATTATAATAACCGTTACCCTCCCGCAGATCATGATCAGGCACTCGCTGCTTCAGAAAACAAGAGCATATTTAGTAAGGCATATGAAATCACTGCTATAGAATCGGCAAACGACAATTTAGTTGGAAACTACGGTACCACGATCAAAATTATGGATGCCCTTACCCTACTGCGACTAAGACACACTCAGTTGTCAAAATCAGTCACCCTCCAGCATATCATGATTAGGTACAAAAGCATATTTTCTCAAGAAATAACATATCGACATAATTATAAGGAAGAGGAATCAATAGAGTAGCAGTAAGGTGCCAACCTCACCAAATTTAGTCACTGTATTAGCTTGAATATGAATTCCAACTGTCTCCATATCATTGACCTTGCAGGAAGCAACATAAATGCACTGAACAGTTGCAAATTTAGAGTTAAGAGTGTTTTCATGACGGAAAATATGGTTGTGACTGAAGATGGTAAAAAAGGTAAACTAATCTATCTTCGCCTTCCAGTTTGTAGGAACTAAGATCATACACAAACTGCTATTCTCCAGAGTTGAACTGAACTAAATACAAAATAAGGCATTGCAACGAACTTGTGGTGGAAAACCTACACATTAATTCATCTTGGCAAAAGAAAGTAGTCGAGGGAAAAATAATAAAATTATGACTAATACGTCACAATGCTTGATAGGAGTTTAACCCGAAAAAGAAAACAAGCTAGGAAGATCATAGATGCACCATAAGAATTCCAAACAAGCACTGCAAATAACGATGGGTGTTCAAGAGAGAGAGGGGGAAGAGATACATAGGGTTCACCTTGTTCTTATTTACCTAAATATTCCTCAATATTCTTTCTTTGCTCCTTTTCGTCGGATTTGCAAACAACTGGGAAAACACAACAACTGTTCGGTCGAACTGTGTCTTCCTGAGCAGACCTCGACTGCGCGAACTAACAACAATGTTGTACTACGTTCACATGGTCCACTTCTCTCCTTTGTAGTCCATGCCATAAAAACTGATCCTTCCACTAGAGTAATTAAATTATAATTCTTCATTTCTATTCCCTGACAAAAGTGTAACAGAACAGCTATGTTTGGTAAGCAGTATCATATACTTCGTCTAAAAAGGGTATAACATATACAAGCGCATATATCGAATGAATATGAGTGTGTAAGATATTATACAGCATCGCAAAGAGTGCCGATAGCATTGTCAATTTTGTCGAGGTCCATGATCAGCTCATCAAGAACATTTAGTATGCTATTTTCTGTACAATCCATTGCTACTCTGCATGCACACGCACATGTGGTTTTAGATAATGGAGGAGTGACATTGTTCTTCCATGCAGGTTATGTTGATCACAGAACCAAATTTTAGGACAAGAATAGAAGCGAGCTAGTCAGTACTTTCAGTAGTATCATTCATTTATTTATTTTCCTTGTTGAGGAAAACCTGTTTTTCTTTCTTTAGAAAACAATCGACAAGACAGGGAACAAAGAAATCTTCTGAACCAAACCTGGCTAGACTATGGTGGTGCTCGCGTGTGTGGTAATTTAGAAATGAAAACAAGCTAGGAAGATCATAGATGCACCATAAGAAGAAACAAGCATTGCAAACAACCATGGCTGTACATGAGAGAGAGGGGGAAGAGAGAGAGAGAGACTTCACCTTGTTCTTCACCAAAACTCTTCCTCAATATTCTTCCTTTTCTCTTCTTTGTCGGATTTGCACACAACTGGGAGAAACCCATAAATTGATATATAAAAATCAGATTATTGGTAAAAGGGGAAGATGTACTATTAAAAAAAGAATTAATTCCCCTTAAACAAAAATGCCATCCTAGGATAAGAAAGAACTAAACCAACTAACATGTCTAGCAATCTAGAAACAGGGAGTCCGGGGAATAGTTGATATGTGAGCATGAGTTGGTCAAGGAGTGGTAAAAATCTAAATAAATAAGGGCACGTATAGACTAATTTCTTCTTGTATCTATCTTTCCCTTAAACAAATGCGGTTCAGAGATGACCTTGGCTCGTTGGAGCTCCGGAGCAGCCGTGAACTCACAGCCATCGGCAGCAGATGAGGAGGAGGAGGTCGCCAAAGGAGAGGGGGCACCAGATCCACAGAACACCACCCTCGTTGAACGTGCCCCTGCGTGCCCGCCCCATGCTGCAAGCCACCACCCACCCTCGTCTCCCTTCTCCTCGATCTCCCATTCCCTTATGTGATGCGCCATCGTCGATCTATCCCCCCCTGCCCAAGAATTTGGGCGCGGGC
This sequence comes from Triticum dicoccoides, assembly GCF_002162155.2. Lineage (NCBI taxonomy): Eukaryota > Viridiplantae > Streptophyta > Magnoliopsida > Poales > Poaceae > Triticum > Triticum dicoccoides. The sequence goes on from NC_041381.1 coordinate 144,329,869, forward strand.
CTGGGATGGGGCTCCCCGAGGTCCAGCGTCCCATGGCCGGCGGTGCCGCCTCACCAGGCACGGCCTGTGCCTTCATGCTTTCTCCGGACTCCTCCCTCTTCCTAGCAGCTCGAGCCAACAGCGACGGGCCGGTCGGGTTCGCCCGTGAAGCGCGTGGCCACGATGGTCTGCACGCGAGCGATGGGAAGGCGGGGAGGAGGAAGAGGCGGGCCGATGGAGGAGTAGCAGCAGGGCGGTGGCGGGGCTCCTAGGGTGGAGAAGAAGGAGGAGGAGGTGGTGGGAGGGAGTGGCGGCGGGTGAGGGAGGAAGGAGCGAGGGGCGTGGGGGTCTGGATTGGGGCTAGGGTTTGATGTCGTTTTCATCCCTCGCATGGTGCGGTGTATTTTTCGCTCGCGTGGTGCGCTGCGCCCGATCGCACGGGCGCGGTGTGGTGGTCTTTTGCCTCGCGTGGTACCGTGCTCTCGAGGCATCGGTTGTGCCTAGCACTTGTTGAGGCTTTATATGTTAGATTGCAATACCGTTTACTCTCATTTTTACCACTTGTTACCTTGTTGTTTTTATTATTTCAGATTACAAAAACCTATATCTACTATCTATTTTGCACTTGTATCTTCATCTCTTCGCCGAACTAGTGCACCTATACAATTTGCCATTGTATTGGGTGTGTTGGGGACACAAGAGACTCTTTGTTATTTGGTTGCAGAGTTGTTTGAGAGAGACCATCTTCATCCTACGTCTCCTACGGATTGATAAACCTTAGGTCATCCACTTGAGGGAAATTCGCTACTGTCCTACAAACCTGTGCAGTTGCAGGCCCAACAACGTCTACAAGAAGAAGGTTGTGTAGTAGACATCATCTGTTAATGAGAAAACACGCGGTGGCAAAAGCATCACTCCAAACGCAAAAAGGTACAGAAGCATGAGCAAGAAGTGTGAGGCCAGTTTCAACTATATGGCGATGTTTGCGCTCAACAACGCCATTCAGCTGATGTGTATGTGGGCATGACAAACGATGGGAGATCCCAAGCTTATTAAAGAAAGTGTTGAGGTTACGATATTCGCCCCCCCCCCAATCTGACTGAACATGGATAATTTTATGCTTGAGTAGACGTTCAACATGTAATTGAAACTTAATGATTATATCAAACACATCAGATTTGCGCTTAAGAAGATAAAGTCATGTGAAACGACTATAGGCATCAACAAAACTTACATAGTAGTTGTGACCACTAACAGATGTTTGTGCTGGACCCCACACATCAGAAAACACAATTTCAAGAGGGCTCTTTACTTCTCTAATAGATGAAACAAAAGGTAGCTGATGACTTTTGCCTTGTTGACAGGCATCACACACAAACATCTCTTTATTGCTAGACTCTAATGGCAGCTCATGGCAGTGGAGTATGTGGCGAACAATGGGTGTGGCGGGATGACCAAAGCGAGAGTGCCACTGGGAAGGCGACACACAAACACCACTGAAGACGCACGGGGTAGATGGATCCTCCAAACAGTACAAGCCTTGGCTCAAACGCCCACTAAGCAGAACGTCTCAGGTTGCTCGGTCCTTAAAAAAAGATTAAAAGGGTGAAATTCACATAGGACATGATTATCAAGGGTGAGCTTAGGAATGGATAAAAGATTACGAGTCATCGAGGGAACCCGCAAAACATTACGAAGATGGAGCTGCCTAGAGGGATGACTAGTTAAAAGAGATGCTTGGCCAATGTGAGAGATGGGCATACCTACACCATTGGCGGTGTGAACCTGATCGTGCCCGTAGTAGGGCTGGTAGGTGGAGAGTTTGTTGAGCTTGTTCGTCATGTGATCTGTGGCGCCAGTGTCCATGTACCAGGCCGGATCAACAGGATAGGACAACGTGTACCCCTGGTTGACGCGCGGGTCCTTTCCCTTGGCAGCGATGTGGGCAGCCGGGGCGGTGGTGATGTGGGAAGCCGGAGCGGCGGTGGGAGGACCAAAGTCTACCATCGCAAATTGCCGCTCGTTGCCCTTGCCGTTGTTGCCGATGCCAAGGAAGATCCTCTGAAAGCGGCGGTGACACTTGGAGGCGACATGGTGTTCACGATCACATAGCTGGCACACCACCCGAGTGTTAGGGCCCCCACCCAGGGTCGATGCAGGGGGCGGGGCGGGCTTGCCAGATGAAGGGACAGGGGGACGCTCGCCGCGAGAAGCCCAGAAGGCCGCCGGCTGTGAGGTGATGGTGGCGGAGGAGCGACGAGCCTCGACGCGCTCGTGCAGGGACATCGCTGGCTTGGCATTGTGAACAGCCTCTGCGAGATTGTCGTACTCGGCATCGAGGCCTTTGATGACAAAGCCATCAAACTCCTCGCCGCTGAGCGGCCGACCAATAGAGGTGAGTGTGTCCGCCAGCACCTTCATCTTGTTGAAGTAGGTCGTGGCGGAGGAGTCCAGCTTCTTAAAGTCGGCGAGCTCACTGCGAAGAGCCATCGAGTGGGAGGTAGATACCTGGGCAAAGGCGTGCTCCAGGTGAGGGAGTCCTGGATTAAGGGGTCCTCGGACAGCCAGACTATATACTTTGGCCGGACTGTTGGACTATGAAGATACAAGATAGAAGACTTTGTCCCGTGTCCGGGTGGGACTCTCCTTTGCATGGAAGGCAAGCTTGGCGATTCGGATATGTAGATTCCCTTCTCTGTAACCAACCTGATGTAACACTAACCCCCTCCGGTGTGTATATAAACCGGAGGGTTTAGTCCGTAGGACAACAACAATCATAATCATAGGCTAGCTTCTAGGGTTAGCCTCATCGATCTCGTGGTAGATCAACTCTTTTAATACTCATATCATCAAGATCAATCTAACAGGAAGTAGGGTATTACCTCAATAGAGAGGGCCTGAACTTGGGTAAACATCGTGTCCCCCGCATCATGTTACCATTAGCCTTAGACGCATAGTTCGGGACCTCCTACTCGAGATTCGCCGGTTTTGACACCGACATTGGTGATTTCATTGAGAGTTCCACTGTGACGTCAAAGATAAGGTTGATGGCCCGCCTTGTTATCAAGGACAACATCATCTCCGGGGGAGCCCTGGCCTCGGCCCAGACCCTCCGGTTGGGCGGTTTCGTCATGACCGCCCGCACGGCTGTCAAGCCCACGATGACCTCTCGGGTCATCGAGAATCGCCTTCGCGTCAGCTCGGAACTTGCCGAGCAGATGGATCCGACGGAGCTATCATCTTTGAACGAGCTTTTAGATTGCATCACCGCCCTGAGAGTCGCTACGGACTACGACCAGATTGGGCTTAAACCCGATCAAAGGGAGATTAATCCCCCTCCCCCGGTCACCCATCAGATAGCGGTGGTGGAGGAGCAAAGCGATAACTCTCCCCTCATACTGAGGATGAACTGCGTCTGGATTACCGAGCTCACCGAGCCGGATACCCGTTCGAGAGAAGACGTGCCCCAAGTCTTGGACTTAGAACTGAACTATGGGTCCGAATAGTTGGGTAACATCCGGAAGCCGGATTGTTAAATTCTGAAACCCTCCAAGCTCTGGGTCTCACACCGGGTCAGGATTCGGATTTAAATCCGCCCACCCACCCAGATGCAAGCGATCTTTCCCATATCAGACAACAGCCCCAAGAGATAGTACATCACTTTTGGGCCAGATTCCTCCTTGTAATGAACAAGGTTAAGGACTGTCGCGAGGAAGACGCAATCTCGTACTTTTGCAGAAATTGCACATACAAGGGAATCCTAAACGCCATAAGACGCCGTCACATATCACACTTTGCTGACTTGGCAGCCATAGTACAAAAGTACTGCGCAATGGAAAGCGCCTGGAAAACCCAGGCAGCCTTTTGGGACCCACTGGCTCTCACTAAACCCCCTGTCCAAACAAAAATGGTGTACCCTCATCGGTCACCCGATCCAATCATGAAGAAGCTGAAGCCCACCACATGGCGCGGAACTGTACTGGAGGGATGGCTCAATAGGCCATGCAAAATTCACACCACACCGGATACCATACCAACACATAGCCTTAGAGCATGTTGGATACTTCGGCAGGTGGCCCAGAGCAGCGAGGATCTCCTCATAAATAATCCCGTAGAGCATCATCCCGCAGAAAGCAACAATACAATGTTGACAATCTTTGAGACTTTCGCCTCGAATAGCAGGCGTAAGCGGACACTCCGCAGCATTGCTGAAGTCTGTCAAATTGCAGCAATAAACCCTTGGAACGACACGGCCATAACTTTTAGCACCAGTGACGAACCGTAATTCAGAGCAGTCCGGGCACTAGCCGCTTTAGTCCTCAGTCCAATTGTGGTCGGCTTCCGGCTTACCAAAGTGCTCATGGATGGCGGCAATGGATTAAACCTCATTTACGAGGAAACCCTCAACAAAATGGAAATAGACAATGGCCGCATTGAGCAAAGCAGCACAACTTCCAAGGAATCATCCCCGGATGGGAGGCACGATGTGCGGAAAAAATCACACTAGATGTGGTATTCGGCACACCGGATAATTACACGTCCGAAGAAATAACATTCCAAGTGGTCCCCTTCAGCAGCGGATACCACGCCCTCTTGGGGCGAGACGCATTCGCGAGCTTCCAAGCTATACCCCACTATGGGTACATGAAACTCAAGATGCCTGGACCCAATGGAATCATCACCCTTGCTAGTGATCCGGACATAGTACTCCACGCTGAAAATAAAACCGCCGCCCTGGCCCTAGAGGCACTATCCGAAGCCCTCGCGGCTAAAGAGCTAACTGCGTTATGCTCCACAGTGGACAGGGATGTCGTGATACTCGATGAATGATCCAAGTCTACCTCCTCTAAACCAGCGGACGAAATTGTCAAATTCCAAGTCCCTCCAACGGACTCTACAAAGACAACATCCATCGGGGCAAAGCTGGACCCCACAATCGACGCCGCACTATGAAGTTTTCTACGCGAGAATTGGGATATCTTCACTTGGCACCCCTCAGACATGCCAGGAATCCCACGCAGGCTGGCCGAGCATAGCCTCAACATATTGAAGGGATATAAACTGGTCAAGAAGACACTTAGACGCTTTTCCGAACCCAAACGACAAGCCATGGGAGAGGAGCTGGCCAAGCTACTTGAAGCCGGATTCATTAGAGAAATTAAACACCCGGATTGGCTAGAAAACCTGGTGATGGTACCAAAGAAGGACAAATCCCGGCGCCTGTGTGTCGACTTCAAAGACCTAAATAAAGCCTGCCCGAAGGATCCCTTCCCTCTCCTCTGCATTGATCAGATCATTGACGCTACCACAAGACACGACTCGCTGTGTTTCCTCTACGCATAGCCCAGATACCATTAAATCAAGATGGCGGAGCTGGATCAAGCTGCAACGGCATTCATCACCCCATACGGCCCCTTTTGCTTCAACACTATGCCTTTCAGGCTTAAAAATACCGAGGCAACCTACCAACGCATGATTCAAACATGCCTGGAGAAGCAAATCGGCAAAACAGTTGAAGCATACATGGATGACGTGGTCATTAAGACCGAACACGTCGAGTCCTTAATAGACGACCCGAGCCTCACATTCGACAACCTCAGAACATATGACATCAAGCTCAATCTAGAAAAATGTGTTTTCGGTGTTCCCGCCGGAAAGCTGTTAGGCTTCATCGTCTCCCATAGAGGAATCAAAGCAAACCCAGCCAAAATCCGAGCTTTGTCACAGTTGGCTACCCCAACAGATCTTAAAAAAATCCAGAAACTAACTGGATGTGTGGTAGCCTTAAGCCGCTTTATCTCCAGATTGGGAGAAAAGGCACTGCCACTCTATCGGCTTCTTTGACGCACCGAACACTTCGAGTGGACGGACGCAGCGATGGCCGGACTGGAAGAAATAAAAGCTCTTTTGTCAAGCAACCCAATCCTGGCCGCACCAAGCATTGGCAAACCCATGTTGCTATACATAGCTGCAACACACCAAGTTGTGAGCGCAGCGCTCGTCGTCGAACGAGAGGAGGACGGACATAAGTTCCCGCTTAAAAAGCCGGTGTACTACGTATCCACTGTCCTCACACCATGCAAATCTTGGTACCCCCATTATCAAAAAATAGCATACGCAGTCTTCATGGCATCCCGAAAACTACGACACTACTTTCAAGAGTGTTCAATCACGGTGGCCTCCGAAGTCCCACTCAATGACATAATAAACAACCGCGATGCGACGGGCCGGATTGCTAAGTGGGCCATCGACCTTCTCCCGTTCGACATCACCTATAAACCACGGCGGGCCATTAAATCATAAGTACTGGCCGACTTTGTTGCCGAATGGACAGAGGCCGAACTCCCTAAAGAGTATGGCGCATACTCCAATTGGATCATGCCCTTCAACGGCTCTAAAATGCTTGCAGGTCTGGGAGCAGGTGTCGTCCTAACTTCCCCCACCGGAGATACTGTCCAATATGTACTCCAAATATTATATACAGACTCCAACAATGCAGCCGAATACGAGGCTCTGTTGCATGGTCTTCGGATGGCTGTCTTCATGGCATCAAGCGTCTGGAAGTGCGCGGGGACTCAAACCTCGCAATATCTCAAATAAATGGAGACCTCAACACCAAAGATCCTAAAATGGCGGCTTATCGAAATGTTGTCCTCAAAATGTCAGCTCGATTCGAGGGGCTCGAATTCCATCACGTGGTTCGAGAAAACAATCAAGCGGCGGATGTTCTCGCCCGCATTGGCGCTAAGCGTGACCTAGTCCCACCTAACATCTTTCTAGAAAGGCTTTTTAGGCCATCAGTGGTGTGGCAGGGGAGACTGGCAATACTAGCTCAGATCCAAACACAACCCCAGATACAGAAGACACTGACATAGTCGGGGGCTCCGCCACTGAAATAACACCCTCGACCCATTTAATCATGGCTGTCATTGCCCCATGGACCGAACCCTTCTTAGCCTACCTTAATAGGCAAGAACTCCCCGAGGATCGAAACGAGGCACGCTGCATAGTTCAGCGCTCTAAAGCCAATAAAGTCCACGAGGGGGAACTCTATAAGAGAAGCACTACTGGAGTACTTCAAAGATGTATCTCCGAAGAGGAAGGGTGACAGCTCTTGGCGGAAATTCATGCCGGACTCGGCGGCCACCATGCCGCAGCTCGAGCCCTTGTAAGCAAGGCCTTCCGTACAGGTTTCTATTGGCCTACAGCCCGGGCAGACGCACATGACCTCGTCCAACATTGTGTCGGATGTCAGCTTTTCACCAACCAAAGCCATATGCCGCCTACCGCTCTCCAAACAATCCCCATAACTTGGCCTTTTGCGGTCTGGGGGCTGGATATGGTCGGACCTCTTAAAGGGGGAATCCATAAGAAAAAATATTTGTTGGTCATGGTAGATAAATTCACCAAATGGATAGAGGCCAAACCTATTAAGACGGCCGAATCTGGACCAATGATAGACTATATATCGGGCATCGTACACAGTTATGGTGTCCCTCATAGCATCATCACCGATAATGGCTCCAATTTTACAACCGATGAGGTGAAAACTTGGTGCGCCAACTTGGGCATTAAGCTCGATTACACCTCTGTCTATCACCCTCAAACAAACGGTCAAGTCGAACGCGCCAATGGTCTCATTATGAGCGGCATTAAACCCAGACTAGTGCGATCCCTAAAGGAATCAGACACACACTGGGTCGAGAAGCTCGACTCCGTACTCTGGGGGCTGCGGACCACGCCAAACCGCACGACCGGATATACACCCTTCTTCATGCTACGGCGTAGAGGCTGTCTTGCCCTGCGATATTATTCATGACTCACCTTGAGTGCGCATGTACGAAGAGAGAGAAGCTGAGTTGGATCGGCAGGACAATTTAGATGCCTTGGAGGAGCGCGACGTCGCAAAAGCCCGTTCCGCATTCTATCAACAACAAGCTCACAGGTATCAAAGCAGAGAAGTACGGGCCAAAACTTATAATATTGGCGAACTCGCTCTACGCCTACCGGAGAAGAAAAAAGAAAAGCTCAAGCCCAAGTGGGAGGGTTCCTTAATCATTGATAAAGTTCTCATCGGAGGAGCGTACCGCCTGCGTGATGCAGCAGATAATCGACTTGAGCCAAACCCTTGGAACGCGGCCAGACTCCAAAGATTCTATGCCTAGCACCGAACTCTTTGTTCGTCTCCTTCCCTCTGTCCCTTCTTACTTACTTTTAATTTGTATACTCTCCCTTCATTTTTTAGCCCTAAAGCTATAGTGTGACTCAATTACACACTTGTGACGCACCACCTTTAAAATATGTGCGCTCAGTATACCTGGGGGCTTCTTATACAGAAGCTTAATATAATTACATTCCGGGCTTTGTGCCCCTTGCATATGCGTATTTGTTTCGTAGGCACCTTTTCTTCGCCATTATATGCATCGATATGACTTAAGTTTTGGCCAAGATGGGTTGCCTGGCTCTTGTGTTTATGCCCTACGTTCCTGTTAATTCGGCTAGGGCATAAGGGGAGCACCTCTGGGATTGTTACTGTCGAGTCCTCCGGATGTGTACTTCAGACTGGGTGAAGCTGAAAACTAGTGTTCTTAAGGGAATATTCGGTCGATGAACTAAAGATGTCTTTTACCTCTCATAATACAAACCCCCCCCCAGATGTTTTCATATACTACGCTTTCAACCGAGTTCGGACATGCACATTAATGCATGTGTACCCAGGGAAAGGAACCCTTAACGGAACTATTCTCTCTGGAAGATGTTTCTTACTACCCATGTAATATAACATAACTAGTTGGATACTTGTCTGTTCAAGCAACTATGACCCCTACGCCTGGTTTCCACGCGTATCCCGGTTTCTATAACCGAGAGGGTATTCGGAAACACTCCGGACGGTTGAGTCAGGAGGTCGAAGCGAAAAGGTCCGCCATGACAAATGATTTACAATCCGGCTAGATATGTCCATCGAAGTACATAGTCACTTTGATTAAGACATTTCTTCTTCTACGCCCTCCAACAGCCTGTCTAGTCTATAGTCCTGCTGGGAATATTTTGTGGCTAATTCTACCTAGTCATATACCAGGCTAACGGGAATCTCATTCCCATCTGACCCTACAGGTCCAACCCAGGCCATATAATTCAGATCAAGCTTGGTGTATCGCGTCTTCACCATCGCCCAAGCTTCTCTCGCACCTTGTTGACAAGCAGATATCTTCCATAGTTGGAAGTGCCGCCGTGCTCCCTTCAGCAGCTGTACAAGCTCTCCCATGCCTCCTGGCAGGGAGACAGAAGGCCATATGGCTTTGGCAACACCGTGCATAACCTGCCGGACTTGCTCGTGTAGTTGCGAAAGCTCTTACAACATATCGATGAGGATCCGGGCATCTCCTCCCCGGGACGACCAGTCAGCATACCTACAGACATAACGATGTTATACTGCCTCTTCGCCGAACTATATATATAAAAAAATAGTTCGTTCAAGCACTTACTGGAAATGCCGCGTTGAAGCCTTTTATTCTCCTTCACGGAGTCAGCTAGCTGACCAGAACATCTTTTAATTCTACGCTGAGCCGGGTATTGGCATCCAGGAGATCATTTTTCTCCTGCCTAACCCATGTAAGTATATGCTCACCATCATCTTGATGCCTTTGAGCTCTCTGTTCATCCTCTTGTAGGATATCCGGATTCACTCCGGGATTATCTGCGGAATCTGTTATTAGTTCGACAACGTGTCAAAACCGTTCGTATACGTAATAACGTCTTTTCAATAGAGAAAAGTATTACCAGTCGAGGTCTTTTTGGATCCCTCTAGTTCGGCAGTCTTTGCCCTTAGCTGGGTTTGACACCTCTCCAGCTCTTGAGATAGCAAGCTATTCTTCTCTGAAAGAACCTGTTTATAGAATGATCCTTAAATCAGTTGTACCAACTGTTTCAAGTCTCAAAGGCTACTGATATACATACTTATCAGATTTTACTTACCCGTATATCTTTCAAATACTAGTATGTGGCTCTAGCAAGCCCATCTCAAGCAGCTCGGATGTACGCATCACCCGAGCTGAAGGCATTGAAAGCTTCTTCGGAGAAACCAGGGTTGCATAGTGTGGCCCACCAACACCGATGATTCATGGCACTCTCTACTTTGGAGTTTGTAGCGGATAGTCTATCCGAATCCTCTATATGAGAGTTATCCGGTGTCACTCCCGTATTAACCTCCGCCCTCGAGGCCGGCTGGTGGAGGCCTCAAGTAGGGTCCCCGGATATAGTCCGACGGATGCTTTTCCTGCCAAGACACGAAGGGCAGTGTCATATTTTAAGATGACTGTTGTGGAGCACGATTGAAACCATACCTCTTTGATGACGGTTTTGCCTCATTTCCGCTCGCCTTCCTTTTTGGAAGCCTACCCGACGTAGGCACTCCCTATTGATGAGTTGTCTCGGGTTTGGCATGGAGTGCCGACCGCTTTCCCTTTAAGAAAATAAGTGTTGTGCTGTGGGTAAGGCGGAAAGAGAGAATCCTTTTTTGAAATAAGTCTCCTATTCACTTACGTGTGATACAGGGAGGAGGCCAGGATAGTCGGCATTGATGGCCACTTCGGTGCCATCACAGCTCGCCTGGTAGAACACCCCTTCGACGAGCTCCACGAATATATCCGGATCCACTTCGAATCCGGAGTCCAGGGCGCGGTTGCGGACCTCTGGCTGTGGAGTCGGGCTGTTGATCCCCTTTGTAAACTTCCGCTATTCCTTTTATGGACGCGCAGAGTAAAAATTCATGCTAAAGGACTGGGAGAATGGATAGAGTAGAGTAAGGGATAGCAACTCACCAAACTGGGAGGGTTGTACATGGAAAATCCGTCCCGTGGCTTAATACGAACGAACTGCTCTTCTTCTCCTTTGTATAGCTCGGACAATATTTTCACTAGAGCATTGGTGGAGTCCGGGCCTTTTCTGTCGCAGCGGGTAGTGTCGTCTTCTCCTTTGAAGTTCCACATGGGATGCCCTCGGTACTGGAGTGGTTGTACCCCCCGCATTATGCATATGGCCATGACCTCGATTATTGTTAATCCGGATGCAGCAAGCGTTCATATCTTGCTCATCAATTGTGGGACCTCTCTGCTATCTTCCTCCTTGGGCCTCCCGGGACGCCAGTTGTGGCGCTTCACCAATGGAGTACTTGTGAACTCAGGGAGACCCATTCGAACTGGGTCAGGAAGGGAGACGTCCTCTATGTAGAACCACTCGGAAGGCCATTCTTCGGATACCTTCTTCGGTGTGCCGGATAGGTATCCGGTCCTGGCGATACGCCATATCTCGGCTCCACCAACTTGGAATATCGATCCCTCTTGGTTACGAGGGACGAGGTAGAACAACCTCTTCCATAGCTCAAAATGAGCTTCGCAGCCTAGGAAAAGCTCGCAAAGGGCGACATAGCCAGCGATATGCAGGATGGAGACTAGGGTGAAGTTATGCAGCTGGAGACCATAGTACTCCAAGAGCCCGCGGAGGAAGGGATGGATTGGAAATCCGATGCCCCTCTGCAGATAAGGGACAAGGCATACTCGCTCCCCTGCAGATGGATTAGGGAAAGTCTCCGCTTGCTCCCCGCCGTCAAAAGTAGCTAATCCGGCTCGGACGGGGACTAGATATGAAGGTGGGAGGAACCCCTGGGTTTGCAACTTCACTAATTGACCGTGGGATACAGTGCACTTCTCCCAATCACCCGTCTTGGCACTGGGAGGGCAGGAGGAGGAGCTACAGGGTCCGGCCATGTTGGGATGGTATTTTCATGCGCGCTATGATGATTCTTTGCTTGTGGAGGATGGTGTGTATTAGATCTGAAGACCTCCATCTCTTTAAATGGACAGTTTACTTAAGTGGTTAGGGTGGCAAGTGTAAAAATGCCTCGACTCCTCACATTTGCTTGACAAGTGGAAGCTGGAAAATTATTGAAGTACAGAAGCCAAGGAAGCGTAACATTAAATGAGGAGTCGAGTACTGCTCTTTACAACAGGTACTTTGGAAAACTTCAGAGGAGGAACCCGCCTTGCAATGCCGAAGACAATCTGCGCGCCGGACTCATCGACATTGAAGCCTGGTTCGGGGGCTACTGAGGGAGTCCTGGATTAAGGTGTCCTCGGACAGCCGGACTATATACTTTGGCCGGACTGTTGGACTATGAAGATACAAGATAGAAGACTTCGTCCCGTGTCCGGGTGGGACTCTCCTTTGCGTGGAAGGCAAGCTTGGCTATTCGGATATGTAGATTCCCTTCTCTGTAACCGACCTGATGTAACCCTACCCCCTCCGGTGTCTATATAAACCGGAGGGTTTAGTTTGTAGGACAACAACAATCATAATCATAGGCTAGCTTCTAGGGTTAGCCTCATCGATCTCGTGGTAGATCAACTCTTGTAATACTCATATCATCAAGATCAATCTAGCAGGAAGTAGGGTATTACCTCCATCGAGAGGGCCCGAACCTGGGTAAACATCATGTCCCCCGCCTCCTATTACCATTAGCCTTAGACGCACAGTTCGGGACCCCCTACCCAAGATCCGCCGGTTTTGACACCGACACTAGGGTCATCCAAGCGTCCATGGAGGTGACGGCGAAAAGACAGAGACCGGCGACCCCGTTGCCGAGGGAGCCCTGGATGGCAGAGAGGATCGCCTGGTCCTGCTGCACCCATGTATGGTGTTCCGAGTTAATGGCCGGGCCATGTACGATAGGGATGACCTGCGGAGGACTCGATAGCGAACCATCCACAAACCCTAGAAGAGACCGGCTGCGGAGCAACGGTTGGACCTTGGCGCGCCATAGTTGTCCGACGTGAGCCTGATGGCGATCAAGTTGTCGAAGTGGAACGGCCTAGTGGGCGTTATGACGCCAGCAGCAGGGGTGGCGGTCGGCGGAGCCGCGGCAGGAACCACAGCCGCGATCGATGCCGCGGGTGGCGGCGCAGGTAGATCGGGATCATGGCCGCGGGTGGTGCCGTTAGCGAGGCCGCGGGTGGCTCCGCGGGCAACGCCTGCCCCGAGGTCGCCGGGATGACGACGAAGGTCGAGGAGGATCTAGAAGGGGTCATCATTAGTGGCGGGGGTGGGACTGGTGCTGAGGGCATTGAGGGAGTTCTGCACTAAGGGGTCCACGGACAGTCGGACTATATACATTGGCCGGACTGTTGGACTATGAAGATACAAGATAGAAGACTTCGTCCCATGTCCGGATGGGACTCTCCTTTGCATGGAAGGCAAGCTTGGCGATTCGGATATGTAGATTTCCTTCTCTGTAACCGACTCTGTGTAACCCTAGCCCCTCCGATGTCTATATAAACTAGAGGGTTTAGTCCACAGGACAAGAACAATCAGAATCATAGGCTAGCTTCTAGGGTTAGCCTCTTCGATCTCATGGTAGATTAACTCTTGTAATACTCAAATCATCAAGATCAATCAAGCAGGAAGTAGGGTATTACCTCCATAGAGAGGGCCCAAACCTGGGTAAACATCGTGTCCCCCGCCTCCTGTTACCATTAGCCTTAGACGCACAGTTCGGGACCCCCTACCCGAGATCCGCCGGTTTTGACACCGACATTGGTGCTTTCATTGAGAGTTCCACTGTGTCGTCACCATAAGGCTTGATGGCTCCTTCAATCATCTACAATGACGCGATCCATGGCAAAACTTTTCTCCCCGGACAGATCTTCATATTCGGCGGCTTCGCACTACGGGCCAACTCGCTTGGCCATCTGGAGCAGATCGATAGCTACGCCCCTGGCCACCGGGTCAGGTTTGGAAGTTTGAACTACATCGCCGACATCCGCGGAGACTTGATCTTCGACAGATTCGAACCCATGACAGCCGCTCCCTGTAGCCACGATGAAGATGACTTTAAATCTGTCATCGGACTATGCTCAAGAGACAGCGCTTATGACTGCCCTGGCCCTAGATCCAGAACAGATCGCGCCGTCCGGGGATGGGGGATGGACCCCACCACGGAAGTCGCATACTCTACGGTGCTGGAGCCGAACACAGATCCAACCTCTAGCGAGTTCTGTGCCATCGGACTTTCGGAGTTGTCTTCGGATAAAGGTTCCGAACCACGTGTGTCCGCGCCCGTAGAATCTAATTGGGTGCCGATCTTGGAGTTTACCTCCGTGGACATCTTTCAACACTCACCCTTGGGCGACATGTAAAATTCATTAAAATCCCTCTCCTTGTCGGGAGATCCTTGGCCGAACTATGTGTCACGCCCAATATGCGACCCTATCCAAAAGGAACTCGAAGGTCCCACCAAGGATAGACCCGCATATTGAAACGCTTTTGCAAGGTGGATATCATTACATCAACATTACATAATAGATGGGGATACATACATAAGGCATACAATGCCACACGAATACAACATCACAATACATCAGAGCATCATCCGACTACGGATGAAACACAAACAGAAACTCAAACGACATCCACCCTGCTAGCCCAGGCTGCCGACCTGGAACTGATCCCCTTATCGAAGAAGTAGAAGAAGAACTCAACGCAAGCAAGCATCGCTCTCGCGTCATGATCATCGCATAACCTGTACCTGCAACTGTTGTTGTAGTAATCTGTGAGCCACGAGGACTCAGCAATCCCATTACCATGGGTATCAAGACTAGCAAAGCTTAAAGCGAAAGGAAGGGGTAAAGTGGTGAGGCTGCAGCAGCGGCTAAGCAAATATGGTGGCTAACATACGCAAATAAGAGCGAGAAGAGAAGCAAAGGAACGATCGTCAACTAGTAATGATCAAGAAGTGATCCTGAACTCCTACTTACGTCAAACATAACCCAAAAACCGTGTTCACTTCCCGGACTCTGCCGAAAAGAGACCATCACGGCTACACACACGTTTGATGCGTTTTAATTCGGATCTAGTGTCAAGTTATCTACAACCGGACATTAACAAATTCCCATCTGCCTATAACCGCAAGCACGGCTTTCGAAATATTATACCCTGCAGGGGTGTCCCAACTTAGCCCATGATAAGCTCTCGCGATCAATGAAGGATATACCTTCTTCCAGGAAGACCCGATCAGACTCGGAATCCCAGTTTATAAGACATTTTGACAATGGTAAAACAAGACCAGCAAAGCCGCCCGATGCGCCGACAAATCCCGATAGGAGCCGCACATATCTCGTTCTCAGGGCAACACGGGATGAGACTAGCTACGAGTAAAACCAACCCTCAAGTTGCCCCGAGGTGGCCCCACATGCAGCTCAGTTCAGACCAACACTTAGACAAGCACTGACCCGGGGGGGGGGGGCTAAAATAAAGATGACCCTCGGGTTGGCCGACCCAAGGGAAAGGTATAGGTGGTGGTGAGGCAAATGGTAAAACCAAGGTTGGGCCTTGCTGGAGGAGTTTTATTCAAAGCGAACTGTCAAGGGGGTCCCATAAATCACCCAACCGCGTAAGGAACGCAAAATCCGGGAACATAACACCGGTATGACGGAAACTAGGGCGGCAAGAGTGGAACAAAACACCAGGCAAAAGGCCGAGTCTTCCACCCTTTACCAAGTATATAGATGCATTAATAATATAAGAGATATTGTGATATCCCAACATAATCCTGTTCACCATGGAGCAATCTTCAACTTCACCTGCAACTAGCAACGCTATAAGAGGGCTGCGCAAAAGCGGTAACATAGCCAAGAAACCGTTTGTATAGGAAAGGTGTCAAAGGTTAGAGGTTCATGGCAATATGGGAGGCTTGATGAGCATAAGATAGGTAATGCAGCAAAGCGATAGAACGAAGCAACTAGCATATCAATGATAGTAGTGAGATCCAGGGTAGTGGTCATCTTGCCTAAAATCCCGCAAGGAAGAAGAACGAGTCCATGAAGAAGATGATGAAGCCACGAAGACGAACCAAGCGTAGACGAACGAATCCTCACGATCGCAACCAAACAGGAACTATCGAGAAGAAGCACACAACATGGTAAACACACCACACAAGAACAAGACATGATGCTCAACCAAGCATGATGCATGACAAGGCTACATGAAGCTACTCATGGCAAGAGATGATGCAAACAAGAGCAACACATCAAAGCAAGTTTAAATGAGGCCGGGAACAACATATAAGAATTCCGGTAAGTCCTCATATGCAAATTTCGAAGTTAGTCCAGATCTGAATAAACCTTATGTTCAAGTTGTTAAATAGCAAGTTAAAATGCACCAAGATGATCTACACGAGATTCTAGTCAAGTTACATATAAAGTTCATTTAGTTCGGAGCTACGGTCTAGAAGATATGAGCAAAACAAGTTAAACATGGCATTGATGCAAAATGCATACAAACATCAAGCAAACACCTCAAAACAAGGATGCAACATGATAATATGAATCTACATGCAATTCTAAGCAAGTTTCATATAGAGCACACTCAAAACGGAGCAACGGTTCAACACACACACATGAAACAAGTTATGGCAACAATCTGTCCCAAACAGCAACTAGGCATATTGCAAGCATCAAAACAATAAGCTACAGCATCTCAACATGGAAACAAAAGACATGGGCATGATGTACAGGTAAAGCATAACAAAACATGAACACTGAGCTATCTCCAGAAATCACTAGAACATGCTCAAACACACATGGAAAGATTGCAAATAATAACAGTTCAGACTTTGCACAAAATAACATCAGGTTGCAATATTTAGAGCTATCAAACAACATGTTACAGGAAGTTATCATGGCAAACAAAGGCATGGCATGAATCTACTAAAAGCATAGAACAAAAGTCCCTTACTGACCATGAGCCAAAAAGGATCAGAAAATATGATGGCACCCACGTAAACATAGCAAGTTATATTACAGATTCAAACATGGCAGGAACAGAATTCTGAAGGCATGTAGATGAGCTTGTGCAACTCACTACAGATCAATACATGCATGGCAAGGCAATCAACAGTAAGAAGACATGTTTATGAAGCTAAGCATGGCAAGATAAAGTTCATAGGGTGCATGGATCACTAGCAACAATCATGGCAACAACTGAACTTAATGTTAACAGGCTGACATCAACATTATGAAGCAACTTTGGAGCAAGATATGAACAAGCTACAACAGGCTATAAATGCAACCAGGGGCTTGGATGGATAGAGCATGACATGTAGAACAAAACACTGTTAGTGAACATCTCCAGATTATGCATAGAATGATTTGTAGAAGCAGGTTTACATAGCATCACGAAATAACAGATTTAGCCTAGCAAAACAGCAACAGCAAGTACCCTACTTAACAAGCTCGATTCACTCACCACAAGTCATTGCATGACAAGATAAGCATAACATCAGCAAGAAGACATGTTTATGAAACAAAACAAGGCAAGAAGAAGTTCATAGCATGCAAGGATCAAATACAACAACCTTGGCAAAATTGAATAACATGTAAACAATCTGCCAGGAAACATTTTGAAGCAAAAGTAGAGCACGAAAATGATATGCTAGACTACTCCATAATTGCAACCAGAGGCATGAATGGATAGAGAACAACCATATGTTCAAAACATCCTTACTGATGTATCTCAAAATATGCATGGATCTCTACGTAGCATCATGTTTACATGGCATGAAAATAACAGCAGAACAGGGACTAAAATCAGCAACATCACGAGGCCTAGTTTACATGCTTGTGCTAGTCACCACATTGATAAAAAAAATACATGGTAAGCACCTCTGTAAATAAGACATATCATAGATCAAAACACATGTAGACATCAACCTCATAGGATGCACACATCAATCATGGCAAAAATGACAAAAGAGCATGTTCTGTTAACAGACAGCAGACAACATCATGAAGCACTCTTGCAACAAAGATTCAGGCATCAAGATGACCTCAAATGAACATGATGCAATGGAATGAAATGATCTACTCGTTCAGACGAACAAGTTGACATATTGCACGCACAAAACGGAGCAACGGATGCAGAGATACGATGCGATGAACAGGGCATGATAATGTCAAAATATTCGGGACTTAGGCGTTTTCGGGAAGGGGGAAAATCAACCTCGTCGGAATCGTCGCCGGAGAACGGCCGGAGAGGAGGGAGACGGCGGCCGGAGCTGTGGGAGAGGCGGATCCGGGGCTCCCTCGGTGGGATCTCGCCGGATCCAGGCCGGGAAGGCACGACGGCGGAGGGCACGAGCTCCGGGCGGCGAAGGGCGAAGCCGGCCGGGAGGAACCGCGGCGGTCGCCGGGGCGGCGGCGCGCGGGGT
>NC_041381.1:144348814-144371850 GCF_002162155.2 Triticum dicoccoides
GGCGGCGCGCGCGATGGCCGGGTGGCCACGTGGCGGCCTCCGGTTGGCTGCGGGCGGCAGCGCGGACACGTCCGGCCGGGGGCGGACATGTCCGGCGGCGCTGAGGGAGATTTGCTAGGGTTTTGGACTGTGGGAATTTCGGGGGAGGACCTATTTGTAGGTACAGGAAGCTAGGAGAGTCCAAATGAGGAGCGGTTTTTGGCCACGCGATTGTGATCGAACGACCGAGAGCATGGAGGGAAGTTAGATGGGTTTTGGGCCACTTTGGAGGGGTGTTGGGCTGCAAAGAGAAAGGGGGGTTTACGGTTACCCGGTTAACCGTTGGAGTATCAAACGACCTCCAAATGGCACGAAACTTGACAGGCGGTCTACCGGTGGTATAAAAAGGCCGCTTGGCAAACCTCGGTCCATTGTGAGAATGTTTAACACCCGCTCACAACAAGAGACAAAAGGGGAACGCCGGAGGGCATAGGAGCGCCGGATTGCAAAACAGACAACGGGGAAAATGCTCGGATGCATGAGACGAACATGTATGCAAAATGAAATGCACATGATGACATGACAATATGCAACACGCAAGCAAATGACGTGGAAACGACGGCGAATAACTGGCGGACACCTGTCGCATCGGATCCGGGGCGTTACACTATGTCCGGCTTGAGTGGCAAGCGGGCGATGAAGAATTTTGTTGCCCACCCACCACCCACTTGATAGCCACCGTCGAGGACTTGACTGACATGCTTGACTTCGACTCTGAAGACATCGATGGTATGGATGACGATGCGGGAGAAGAAGAGGAACCACCGCCCACAGGGTGCTAGACAGCCACCTCGTCATACGACATTTACATGGTGGATACCCCCAAAGAAGATAATGGCGAGGACAAAAATGATACAGGTGAGGACAAACCTCCCGAGAAGCAGCCAAAGCGCCGACGTCAGCGGCACCGCTCTAAACCACGCCATGGCAAAAACAACAATACCGGCATAGGAGACAATAACGCTCCAGACAATGCCGAAGATAACCAAGAGGACCCCACCCAGCCAAGCTTCGAACAGGCCGGACGGGAGGAAGGGCAAGCCATCCCGGACGAACAGGCCATAAATGAAGACTCGGATAATGATAATTACATGTCCCTTTCTGAGGACGAGGTGAGCCTCAGCGACGACGAATTTACCGTGCCAGAGGATCCCGTCGAACAGGAGCGCTTCAAGCGCCGACTTATAACCACTGCAAAGAGCCTGAAGAAAAAACAGCAGCAGCTTCAAGCTAATCAAGATTTCCTCACGGATAGATGGACAGAGGTCCTGGCAGCCGAGGAATACGGACTCGAGCGCCTAACCAAAAGCTACCCAAAGCACATGTTCTTACCTCAATTCGACGACGAAGCACTGGAGCCTAAACTACCAGCGCATAATACAGCTGACGGCCACCACGTGGCCGAGACAAATCGGCGCATCGGCCCAAAAACAAGCCCGCACCGCGTCGCCGAACAAAAATAAACACAAAAGCTCGAGGATATACAAATGACCTGCGGTACGAGTTGGAAAGGAGAGCAGCTCAGCCCAGATCGATCTACGGATCATGGGGTCATGGCCTAGCGCATGATGACGGCCACCACACCAGGTACAATAAAAACCAAACTGTCTGGGCCGAATACCGCACACCAGCTCCATCCGAACTGCACCGCGATGTAGCCCAACATAGAGGCGCCGCACACCCACTGTGCTTCACCAATGAAGTAATGGAACACGAGTTCCCAGAAGGGTTTAAACCCGTAAACATTGAATCGTATGATGGGACAACAAATCCTACGGTGTGGATTGAACACTTCCTTCTCCACATTCATATGGCCGTGGTGATGATCTCCATGCCATCAAGTATCTCCCACTAAAACTCAAAGGACCAGCTCGGCAGTGGTTGAACAGTCTGCCGGAAAACTCCATTGGCAGTTGGGAGAACCTGGAAGACGCATTTCTTGACAACTTTCAAGGCACTTATGTACGACCACCGAACGTTGATGACTTAAGTCACATAATCCAACAGCCTGGAGAGTCAGCAGGGAAATTCTGGACTCGATTCTTAACTAAAAAGAACCAAATCGTCGAATGTCCGGATGCTGAAGCCCTAGCGGCCTTTAAGCATAACATCTATGACGAATGGCTAGCCCGACACCTTGGACAAGAGAAGCTGAGATCCATGGCAGCCCTCACGACGCTTATGACCCGCTTCTGTGCGGGAGAGGATAGCTGGCTAGCACATAGCAATAGCACCCCAAGTAAACCTGGACATTCTAAATCCAGAGACGACAACGGCAAGCCCTGGCGCAGCAAGCACAAACATCAAAACAACGGCGATAGTGCCGAAGACACAACTGTCAATGCTGGATTCAGCGGCTCTAATACCGGTCAAAGGAAGAAACCATTCAAAAGAAAGAATCCGGGCACGTCCAGTTTGGACCGCATACTCGACCGTCCATGTCAAATTCACGGCACCCCAGGTACACCAGCTAATCATACCAACAGAGAATGCTAGGTCTTCAGACAGGTCGGCAAGTCAAATGCTGACAGCAAGGAGAAGGGGTCGCAAAGTGATGACGATGACGAGGAGCCCCGGCCACCAAAGACAGGAGGGCAAAAGAAGTTCCCTCCGCAAATTAAAATGGTGAATATGATATACGCAACCCACATTCCCAAGAAGGAGCGGAGGTACGTACTCAGGGACGCTTACGCGATGGACACAGTCACCCCAAAGTACAGCCCATGGTCGTCTGTCTCAATCACCTTTGATAGCAAGGATCATCCGACCAATACCCATCACGACGACTCAGTCGCACTGGTCCTTGACCAAATAATCGACGGATTTCACAACACGCGTGTCCTCATGGATGGAGGCAGCAGCCTGAACCTGCTTTATCAGGATACAGTGCGCAAGATGGGCATGGATCCTTCAAGGATCAAACCCACTAAAACCACCTTTAAAGGTGTCATACCAGGTGTAGAGGCGTGTTGTACAGGCTCAATCACACTAGAAGTGGTCTTTGGATCCACAGATAATTTTAGAAGCGAAGAGTTAATCTTTAACATCGTCCCCTTCAGCAGTGGTTATCATGCACTGCTTGGACGAACCGCATTTGCTCGATTCAATACGGTGCCGCACTACGCTTATCTTAAGCTCAAGATACCTGGTCCACATGGTGTCGTAACAATCAATGGAAACACTAAACGCTCCCTCCGTACAGAAGAGCACACGCCGCCCTAACGGCAGAAGAACAGAGCGACCTCTTTCAATCGAACATTAATTCGACGGCCAAGTTCCCAGACACTGTCAAAAGAGTCCGAACTACCGCGCGGCATGATAGCCCAGCTCGTAAAGAGCTTAATTAATAATTTCAGCGATGGACGGAGGCACAGTCAGGCTGTGTCCCACAACACGGATCAATCGCTGGGGGACACACACACACATTTTTTGTATTTTCTTTCAGGTTTCACTTTTGGCCTAGGCCATCATCGGCGGCCTGGCGACCGGACCTGTGAAGGGACAGACACACCACGGCAGGAAGCAGCTCGAATGCGCAGGGGAATCCCTAGTTATTTCCCTCGACGATCATCCTACTATTATCCGGATCCGCATGCAGCTCCCGCCCTGGCCTCAGCAGGTTCCGAAGTCATATTCCCTTTTATCGCACTACTTGTACTCATATGTTCTGACATATTACTCAATTACAAATCTGCAACTTCATATGACGATAACTTGTCGTTTCTTTTTATTGATATTTTTTGTCAAATAGCAGCCGTACACTTTGGTACGCCTTAATATGCCAGGGGCTTCACTTTACCCATAATACGGCAAGCAAGTCCAAACACCTTCACGGCTGTTCGGCACCCCGAACTTATAGCATTATATGCATCAGCTCCGAATCATGTCTTTGGTCAAATGTTGGGTTTGCCCGGCTCTCGTGTTTTGCCACCTTGCGTTCCGCTATATCGGCTAAGGAGGCACAGGGAGAACTACTGCGATTGTGTCTACCTTTCTTTTGTCAAACTCCTATGGCTAAGTGAGGGTGATAAAGCCTTATAGTCCCATTGTCTGGTTCGTTGCGCTGAACACCTCCTTAAAGGACCCAAAATTGGGGTAAAGAGTGTTTGGATTTATCCCGAACACCCCCATACTTCCTACGTGGGGGTAGAAGCCGACGACTGTCCAACTCTCAGAATTAATATAAATAACGGCCACACAGGAGGTAAAATTATTAAAAGACAAGCACTACATAGTAACCTTGTTTCGTATTACAACACCGGACAACATGAATATATTCATGGGAAAATAATGTCCTTGGCACAAAGTTCCGCCGCAAGGCGGGATCCCTCCAGGACACCTTCGTAGTACAATTCAGGTTTGCGGTGCTCCTTCCCTTCGGGTGGTCCTTCGGTCATCAGCTTAACAACGTCCATCTTTGGCCAGTGCACCTTAACGCGAGCAAAAGCTATTCGGGCACCTTCAATACAGACCGACCGCTTGATCGCGTCAATCCGAGGACAGGTGCTAACCAGCCACTTCACGAGCCCGAAGTAGCTGCTGGGAATTGCTTCGGCAGGCCATAGCCGAATAATCAAGTCTTTTATGGCTAGTTCGGCCGCCCTATGCAGCTCGATCAGCTGTTTCAGCTGATCAATAAAGGGCACATGATGTTCTAGCACAAGGTATTGCAACCAGAACAGTTTCTCCGTGGAACTCCCTTCTTCGGCTCGATAGAATTGTGCGGCATCAGATATGTTGCGCGGCAAATCCGCAAACGCCCCTGGAGAGTCCCAAATTCGGGTTAGCAATAGGAATCTTTCCTTCACATACTTGCTTTGCATAAATAAAAGCCTTACCCGCCGCGATCTTTTTGGCCTCCTGGATTTCCTGGAGGGCGCCTTGGGACTCATCCTGGGCATCGCGTGCGGCTTGATGAGCCTTGATGAGTTCAGATTCTTTATCCGACAAGCTCTGCTCCAAGGTCTTGCACCTCTTCACAGCTTCCTGAAGTTCTCGTTGAACCTCGGTGACCCTGGCCTCGTGTTTTTCACGATCGGCCTGCTCCTTGGCTGCCCTCTTTTCGGCTGCGGCCACCGCCTTCTTAAGAGCCTCCACTTCGGACGTCGCTCCTGGCACACATCACGTCATTTTTTCGTCACAATCAATTGTTGGTTGATACTGAATCAAAACAAGGTTTTACATACCTTGATTATCCTCTAACTGCCTCTTCACTTGGCCGAGCTCTTATTTGGCCCGTTCCAGACGCTGCTTCAGTCCGGAGACTTCCGCAGTATGAGAAGTGGCAGTCAATAAAGATGCCTGCTTAGACAAAACATAATAATAAATAAGGATGTCGCCTGGTAAGTCTCCTACGAGCATATATTCGATCCTCTATCCGGCTTTTCTTTTCGAACACCAAACAGTGTATCAGGGGCTACTATCTATACTATGACACTCTTCAAGCCTCACCACTTACCTCAAAGCCTGTTAAAAGGCTGGTGCAGGCTTCAGTCAGCCTGCTTTCCCCAGATTGAATCTTCTCAATCACTGCACCCATAAGGGCACGGTGTTTTTCAATGATGGAAGCGTTCTTTAACGCTGTGGATAAAGCATTCGGCACCTCTGGATGGACAGAGGTCGCCGGAGGAACAGGCGCACCCCCTTCTATTGAAGAAGGTTTCCTGCCTGACTCCGGAGCTGTGATGGTCTCCGGAACTGTGTCCGGCTCGGGGCCGAATTCAAGACGACCCCCGCCATCAGTATCCATGGGGGTCTCCTCCTCCATGTGGCCGGCCACCGGGGTTTGATCCTCTAGTGCCGCTCAAACGGTCTTCCCATCCCCTCCTTGGCCTGGGCCCATTCGGAACGACACTTCAGTGTCGTCTGCATGTTTGCGGGAGGTGGCTGTCTGGGGAGTTCCACTGTCCCTCGCGTCCGAACCTAGTGAATCCTCTGACGGGGACTGCTCAGTGCGGGACCTGGCCTGGCTGCAATTTGCATGGCTCAATACATTGACATTGTGCGATAATGAGTCCGGATATGTTAATGTATTCAGATTTTATGTACTCAAAATTTAACCAGGGGCTGGACCCTGGGATCCCACTCCGGGCTGCTGTCGGTGGCGGTGGTGGAACCGTCTACGGAGGAGGCTTTCCCCCTCTTAGACGACTTGGCCTCCAAGGGTTTGGAGGCCGTCCTTTTCTTTCTCCCCCTCGCTGGGGGGATTGGATTTCCTCCTTTTCCTTGTCCTCTTCGGAGGAAGAGCGAGCCTCCGAGTCTTTGGACACTTTGTCCGAAGTATCCCTGTGACGAAGGCCGCCCCTGGTCTCTTTGGCCTTCTTCTCGACCTTCTTCTTAGGCGCCTTATAAGGCACCGGGACCAACATCTTCGTTAGAAGTGGGCCGGCTTGCTCTTCTGGCAGCGGGGCCGGATAGTAGATCCGCTCCGCCTTCTTCGTCCAGCCTTGGGAGAATTGTCGAAAAATATGTTAAGCATTTCCTTTAAAATACGCGGCTGAAGCATACATTTTGTTAATATCCAAAAACTTACCGAACTTGCGGGACGGGACAGTTTGTACCCACGGTCCTCGGCCGAGTCCGGCCATGATATGCCGTACTTAAAGAGCACCTTCCAGATATGTTCGTGCATTGTGCCGAAGAGCTCCGTCAGGGTCTGGTTCTTGGCTGGGTCAAATTCCCATAAATTGCAAGCCCTGCGTTGGCATGCGAGAATCCGGCGAACCAACATCACTTGGGCTACGTCAACATGTTTGATGTTCTTGTCTCCCATGCTCTTGACGCGTGCATGGAGCGTTGCCAGTTCGTCTGACGAAGACCAGTCTAGGCCCTTCTCGGGCCAGGACATAAGCCGCAACGGGGCTCCAGATTGGAATCCGGGAGCCGCGGCCCATTTGGCGCCGCGTGGCTCAGTGACATAGAACCATTGTTGCTGCCACCCTTTGATGGAATCATTAAATGTACCTAATGGCCATGCGATGTTGGGCATCTTTCTCACCATGGCGCCTCCACATTTGGCATGCTCGCCGCCCACCACCTTGGGCTTCACATTGAAAATCTTCGGCCACAACCCGAAGTGTGGAGAGATGCGGAGGAAGGCCTCGCACACGAGATGAACGCTGAGATGTTGAGGAAAGAATTGGGGGATAGATCATGGAAATCGATCCCATAGTAATACATGATTCCGCGAACGAATGGGTGGAGGGGAAACCCCAACCCGCGGACAAAGTGAGGGAGGAATACGACCCTCTCATGGGGTTCCGGGGTAGGGACAATCTGTCCCGCTGTCGGGAGACGGTGTCCAATCTTCTTGGCCAGATACCCGGCCTCCCGAAGTTTCTTTATATCCTTCTCCCGGACGGTGGAGGCCATCCACTTGCCTCCGGCTCCAGATCCTAACATTTTTGGAGTGCTCTTGCGGGCGGTGAAGGCGAAGGCTTGGGCGTTGGAGCTCGAGAATGGATGAGTAGAGAAAGGATAAGGCGTGGGTGAGAAAGGGAAGTTCTTATCCCTTTATAAAGACAGATCATGCGCCTCCCCACATGTCGTGGTGGGTGCACGGCAAATGCCAAGGGATGGCTAAAGAGAGGAGGAGGCTCGAGGGCGCTGGTGGGCTCCAAAGGCGAGGTTGGCATGCACGGGCGCGGGACGCCGGACATACCCAGGTTCGGGGCTCTCCGGAGAGATAACACCCCTAGTCCTGCCGAGTTTAGTTGGATGATCGATAGTACAATGTCGCTCCTGGAGCTGTATGGAGGAGGAATGAAGTTGGCCAAGGCTTGGGCTGCTCCTTCTCCCCGGTGTTGCCGTTGGGTGGCTAGTCCTATGCTTGCTGGTGTTTCTCTTGTGTATCTTACATATGTCTTGCTCTCTTCCTATGCTTCATCACGCCTCTATGGGTGTGGATTCCTGGGGGGTTTTATAGATCAACCCACCCAGGGTTATAATGGTAATATGCCGAGTGGGTGGATCCGTATTTTCGGTGTCCGGGGTTCCAGGCTGGGTCCCGCTTGTGGGCTTGTGGTTCGCTGGGTTTCCCTAGGTGCGGGCCCTGCGTGCCTAGGGGGACTGTGCACCATCTTGTCGATCGTCAGGGTGTGGACGAGTCGAGTCATGTATAGTGCTCTCCGTCAGGCTGCCGCTTGCTGTTGTCAGCGGTGAGGGCGGGAGCACTGTTGCCACTCCAGCCCTGGTCAGTGGGTAGGTAAGGGGCACTGTTGCCACGGTTTGGCTGACCATAGGCATGGGTGGGAACACTATTGTCTTGGTCATCATTGACTGAAGTCTCGTCCCATCGTACGGCCTGGATGGGACGGGAGCTGACCCGTGGCTGGGTTGCCGTGGACGCCACGGGTGGGTTGGCTTGCTGGGTAAGCCATGGCTGCACCGGGTTGAGTTGTCTTGCGCCAGCTGCTGCGGCCGAGTCGACGTACCTTGCCGAGTCGAAAGGCTTGGTCGGGTTGCGGACTTTGCTGGGTCGAGCGACCCGGCCAGGCACATGCCGGTTTGCGGGGCGATGCTAGCCCCGCTGTTTTTGAAAAGGATCCGGGTTCCGTTGCCTCCCCGGGGTACATCCCCCCGACAGTAGTCCCCGAAGCTATGAAGGTCCGCCGTCTTCGGATGAGTGGGCCTTCGCAGTTTCCCCCTTGAGAAAGGAGGATTCTGTGAGCGCCGGGTCCGGCAACACCCACTGTGTGCCAGTTTTCTCGGAAACCGGATCACGGCATCCCGGCTGTGAAGGGAACCGAGGAGTCCGTCGAATCTTGAGGCAATATCTCGGGCTTTGCGCAGGCGCCACATGGTGCCCGGAAGCCGGAGGGGCCTGACAGGCCACGCGCGTGACGGGACTGGGTAACGGGCCGGGGCCCGCCACCACACGCCCTTGGCCCACGCGCGTGGATTTATTGCGGCGTCTGGGGGCCGGTTGCACTTCCCCGAGCAGTTAGTGCGCGTGTACGTGCGCACTTATTGCGGGGCAGTGGAACGGGCGTGTGCAGACGATCCCACTCCCCCACGTTTGAACCGGGGGTTATAAATTGAGGGGGCAAGGGGGCGGTGGACACCATTCTCGCTCGCGCCCTCCTGTCCCCCTGCTCCTCCTCTGCTCTTTGCCACCGATGCACAGCTACGCCCGTAGCCCCGAGCAGAGCTTCCTTCGTCGTCCATCCTCTCTCTTCTTCTTCCGTCGATGTCGCTGCCGTCGGGCTCCTGGATGGGCTCGACTGTCACCACCGACGACATCACCTATCTTTGGTCTTCGCGGCACCTGCCGCGGGAGACGGACGTCGGCGTCCGTCTGCCGCGTGGTGAGCAGAGGCCCTGGCCCGAGGGGCAGGAGCGCGTTGTCTTCCTCACGCATTTCAAGCGTGGCTTCGGGCTGCCGGCGAGCACCTTCTTCCCCGCGTTCTTGGAGTTCTTCAGGCTCCAACCGCACCATTTTGGCACCAGCGCCATCGTCCAGCTCTCCGGCTTCGTGACCCTGTGCGAGGGGTACCTGGGGGTCGAGCCGACGATTGACCTCTGGGCGCGCTTCTTCTCATTGAAGCAGCAGGGCCCATCGACCGGGAATTCGCCGACTGCGGCGCCGCCGTCATCTCGAAGCGGCCGGGGGCTGATTTCCCCAAGATTCCGCTAGAAGATTCTGCCAAGAAGTGGAAGAACTCCTTCTTCTAAGTCCGCAACCACGGTGCGGACCATATCAATCTTCCTCCCTTCGCCATCGCGCCGCCTCGAGCGAAAACAAACTGGGACTACTCGCTCCGGCGCCCGTCGTAGGAAATCGTCAATCTCTGCGAGCGGGGGACGGTGATGAGGACGCGGGAGGGGCTCACCGGCACCGACCTCCTTGCCGCGTTCATCACCCGCCGGGTCCTTCCACTTCAGAGGCGCTCCTGCCTCATTGGCGAAATGATCAGGCTTCAGGACCCCAACCGGATGGGGTCGACGCGGCTGTCTGTGGAGCAGGTCGCGTGCCGCGTGAACGACATTTCCAAGGGCAGCCTTGGAGAGGACTGACGATTCGGCAAGGCGCCGTACAGCCAGTTGAATCCGGCGTCGCAGGTGAGCGTCTGGTCTTCTTACTTTGCTGCCGCGCATCTTCTTATTCATCTCGACGCGACATGGGAGATACTTCTGAACGCGAGTCGGCATCCTTACACTCGGGCTCCGTCGCAGGTGGCGCCGGTGGCACCAGAGGAGCCTGCGGCCCAAGGCGGCAAGGAGGTGGCCGAGTCCGACGCTGGCGCTGGGCGTCGCGCGGGTAAGTTTTGAATCTTTCCTTCTTCATTTGTCTTGAATGGTTGATCATGTCGCGGTGTAGACGACGCTGATGCCGGTTGTTTGTGTAGCAGCGTTGGGCGGGGGAGGCGGCGACGCGGGCGGAGCCGGGTCCTCGCATGGGGCGGCGCCGAGCCGCCCGCATGGAAAAGATAGCGTCACGCCGCGACCCCGGGCCCCAAAGTGCACGGCGGACCCGGCCGAGCCTGGGAGGCCGGCCAAGAAGAAGCGCGGGAGGTCGACCCCGGTCCCGGTCTTGACAGGGTAAGCTTCATTTCCTGCTTGCGCCTGGATTTCTTGAGCCGGTCTTGTCTATTTTTTGCTTATTCTGCCTTCTTCTTCAGGTCGCCAATCGCGTTGGTGAGGGCGGCGGCAGAGGCCGCGGCCGCTGAAGGGGCCGCGTTCCACAGGAGCCGGTCCGACCTCGCCGGCCTTGCCGAGGAGGAGGGACGGGGCGACTCGGACCTCGGCCTGGACCCGAATGACGACGAAGCCTTGTCCTTGCGGGACAGGAACCGGGTCGAGGCGGAGCTGGAGGCGGTGTCGGTCCAGGCTTGGATCGACGTGGCGGCGGCATGGGCGCGAGCCGGTGCGGAGCCGTCCTGGCGCAAGATGCCGGAGGGCACCGTGGTGGCGGCGATGGTCTTCGAGCCGTCGTTGGTGAGGGAGCGCGGCCGTGGAGGCCGGGCTGAGGTGGTGATCCTCGACCGTGAGGTCGTGGAGGTGGGGGGCGATACCCCGCCTCGAGCCGACGTGGTCGAGCGCGCGGGGGCCGATGGTGGTGGAGGCGGTTGTTGGGGTTTGGGGCTTGGGGGACGGCCAAGAGGGGGAGAGAGGGGAGGCGCGCCTGGGGTGGGCCTTAGGGCCCATCTGCCCTAGGGTTTGCCCCCTCCCACTCTCCCTTGCGCCTTGGGCCCCTTGTGGGGGGCGCACCAGCCCACCTGGGGCTGGTTCCCTCCCACACTTGGCCCATGCAGCCCTCCGGGGTTAGTGGCCCCACTTGGTGGACCCCCGGGACCCTCCCAGTGGTCCCGGTACGTTACCGGAAAAACCCAAAACTTTTCCGGTGACCAAAACAGGACTTCCCATATATAAATCTTTACCTCCGGACCATTCCGGAACTCCTCGTGACATCCGGGATCTCATCCGGGACACCGAACAATATGCGGTAACCACATACAAACTTCCTTTATAACCCTAGCGTCATCGAACCTTAAGTGTGTAGACCCTACGGGTTCGGGAACCATGCAGACATGACCGAGACGTTCTCCGGTCAATAACCAACAGCGGGATCTGGATACCCATGTTGGCTCCCACATGTTCCACGAGGATCTCATCGGATGAAACACGATGTCAAGGACTCAATCGATCCCGTATACAATTCCCTTTGTCTAGCGGTATTGTACTTGCCCGAGATTCGATCATCGGTATACCGATACCTTGTTCAATCTCATTACCGGCAAGTCTCTTTACTCGTTCCGTAACACATCATCCCGTGATCAACCCCTTGGTCACTTTGTGCACATTATGATGATGTCCTACCGAGTGGGCCCAGAGATACCTCTCCGTTTATCGGAGTGACAAATCCCAGTCTCGATTCGTGCCAACCCAACAGACACTTTCGGAGATACCTGTAGTGCACCTTTATAGTCACCCAGTTACGTTGTGACGTTTGGTACACCCAAAGCATTCCTACGGCATCCGGGAGTTGCACAATCTCATGGTCTAAGGAAAAGATACTTGACATTAGAAAAGCTTTAGCATACGAACTACGATCTTTGTGCTAGGCTTAGGATTGGGTCTTGTCCATCACATCATTCTCCTAATGATGTGATCCCATTATCAATGACATCCAATGTCCATGGTTAGGAAACCGTAACCATCTATTGATCAACGAGCTAGTCAACTAGAGGCTTACTAGGGACATGGTGTTGTCTATCTACCCACACATGTATCTGAGTTTCCTATCAATACAATAATAGCATGGATAATAAACGATTATCATGAACAAGGAAACATAATAATAACTTATTTATTATTGCCTCTAGGGCATATTTCCAACAGTGGCGTCGCCTTGGAGGAGGCGCTGCGGGTGGCGGCGCCGGAGGCGCCGCCGGCTTTGGAGGAGGCACCACGGGCGACGGTGCCTGAGGTGGTGACGCAAGACGTCCCAACGTCCGGGTTGCCGGCGACAGCGGGAGGGGCGTCGAAGGAGGCGCTGGCCGCGTCGCAAGCCGCCAACGGGTGGCACACCTTGGTGCCCCGATACGGAGGGCACCGAGCTGCTGTGCCGCAGCCCACGCGGAGCGGGGGCGCGGCCGTTCTTGGGCCTCAGACCCAGGAGGACGCGGCGCAAGACACCATTAGCCGCCGCCCGCGAGGCCGGATGGAGCGGCTTGAGGCCTTCGCCCAAGCCGAGGTGGAGCGGACGCGCGACCTGGAGCGCGCCGTTCTGGTAAGGCTTCTTTGCAATTTCTTCTTTGTGGGGGCACGCCAGCGCACCCACTGGGTGTAGCCCCCGAGGTTCGGGCCAACTATATAGTAGTTGGGTCGAATCTTAAGAGCGTTGGCCCTGTTCTGACTTCTGTCTTTTTTCAGCATCTTGATGCCTTCCGGGTTGCCGCCATCAACCGGCTCCTGGGCAAGCATTGGGAGCTCAAGGTGCAACTTGATGCCAAGGAGGAGGAGCTTCGCGTCGCCACAGGTACTCTTGTTCTCTTTTCTAGTGGGGGCGCGCTAGCGCACCCACTCGGTGTAGCCCCCGAGATTCGGGCCAACTGTGTAACAGTTGGGCCAAATCTTAAGTCTTGTCTTTCTGCTTCTGCTGAATTCTTCTTCTTTGCAGCCGAGGTGCTGTCTTGGCGGAACTGGCTGTTCCGAGCCAGTCATCATTATGACCGTCTTGTTGCTGATACCAGACGTCTTGGCGTCGAGGCAGCGCAGCCAAGGGCAGAGGCGGCCGCAGCCCGACGGTCTCTTGATGAGGCCAACCGGCTGCATGAGCAGATGGCGGGTCACAAGAGCCGCCTCGAGGCCGAGGTGGAGCTCCTTAAGGCGGAGGCCGCCAAGGTGGTGGAGGCGCAGCCGGCGCTGGTCGAGGCGGACCAGCAGCGCGGCCAGCTGGCTGACGACAAGGGCCGGCTCCAGGCCGAGGTGGATTGCCTGCGGGAGCAGGCCACCGCGGCCTTGGAGGCCTGTCAGGACGAGACTCGTCGCCGCGGGGCGGCCGAGAAGGCGGCTGAAGACAAGGACGCCGAGCTGAAGGCGACCCTTGCTAAAGTGGCCGTTCTGGAGAAGGCATTCGGGTAGCGCGACCGCGCCATGGAGCGGGAGCGGCATGGTACGTTGCTGGAGGCGCAGCACCTGGAAGAAACCTTTTCCAGTAAGTGCTGCTTCTTGTAGTTTGCCGGGTCGGGGACCCGGCCTTTCTTCCTTGTTGTTCTTCTTCTAACTTGCTTCTTCCTTTGCGACAGGGGCCTTCCTGGAGATGCAGCGGCTGGCGGAGGAAGTCGTCCGCTATCAGCGCGACCCGATCGGCGTTGCTGGGTCTGGGACGGATCCGCTGACCGCCTGGACCTTCCCAGAGATCATCGCTGCTGCTAAGGCCCGCCTGTGGGTCCTGGGGACGCAGATGGGGCGGCTGTCTCGGGCCTGCACCGCGATGACGACGGCCCTGTGGCCGGACTCCGTCCATCCGTGCAGCTTCTCGCGCCTGGCACATTGGTTGGAGATGGGCCCGGACCGCCTTGGCGAGTGGCGTGAGATGGCGCTCCGGTTCACACTGTCTTGGCATCCGGATCTTCAGCTGGACGCGCTGATGGGCCAGCGCGCCGGTTCGGAGCAGTTTCTGTGGGAGAAAGCTGGCCGGATCACCTCCCGGGCCAGCTACATCGCCGAGTTCGCCTTCCACGATGAGTTCCATCCGGAGCAGACGGAAGATGGCAGGGCCGTGGATGGCGATGACTACGGCTTGCTTCTTCACGACCCGGAGGGGAGCTCGGAGGAGACGGGCATCTACGGCGACACGGATGCCGAGGAGGACATCGGTGCCTCGCTGGACCCGGAGGCCGGCAGGGGAGAGCTGTCGACGTCGCGACGCGGCGCTGGAGATGCCTGAGACACTTTTGTGTAAAAAACTGTTAAGTAGCAGGTCCACCCACCCACTGGGGGTTTTAGGGTGTAATGAACTCGGGCCGTGGGCCTTTACTTTAAATATTTGTGTGTAAATGTCGTGAGTGCTTTTTTTGCTCTTTGCCTTCAGCTTTTTTGAACCGATTTCATACGCTTTTCCTCTCTCAAACCTCCCCCCTGCGAGTCAGATGGCCGAGGCTCCGGTCCGTGACAAGGAGTTTGATTCTTCAAGAAGGGCGCGCAGGACTTGGGTCCTTAGAAGCGTTGAGCACGAGCGAGACACCC
Organism: Triticum dicoccoides; assembly: GCF_002162155.2. NCBI lineage: Eukaryota > Viridiplantae > Streptophyta > Magnoliopsida > Poales > Poaceae > Triticum > Triticum dicoccoides. Next base: position 144,363,545 of record NC_041381.1, read on the forward strand.
ACAGGGCCGGTTGGCGGCAATCCGGCGAGGCCGGTTGGTGAGTAGCCGGTCATGTGGCTACTTAATTGACGAGTGATGGGCCGGATTGATCGACCCGACGGCCTTTGACTTAGTGTATGAATCATAGAGGAGCTTTGGCCCGTTGTGCTTGCCCGCCGACAGCCAAAGCTGGATCTGCGGTTTTAGGGTGAACTGGGGGACCGTGGCGTCCCTACTTTATCAGGAATCACCAAGTAAGGCGGCGAGGTGGCGACCGAGTCGGCCTGCCCCCGAGCCCCCGGGTCGAGCGAGTCGAGCCGGCGGCCCGGTTCAGTTGTAAAGTGATGCAGAAAAATAGGGACGCAATAAATTGGTCGGCAAAGGGCAGCCCCCGAGTCTCATTCGGGGACCCCATAGTTTCCTGCATTTACAAAAGGCGACGATACAATCACTCGTGCGGCTAACTGTAAAACGGGCGTAGGAGTTCCACGTTCCACGACCGGGTCGTTTCTTCGCCGGCGGTGTCCTTCTTGCGCTTCTTTGACTTGCATGCGTCGATCAGGTAGTAGGCGTTGCGATTGCGCAAGGCCCTGCTCATGATGAATGGGCCCTCCCATGGAGAGGACAACTAGTGCTGGCCTGCCTGCTCTTCGACGAGTCGGAGGACAAGGTCGCCCTCACGGAATGCGAGAGGCTTCATCTTCTTGCTGTGGTAGTGCCTCGGGCCTTGCTGGTAGATGGCCGAACGACTAAGTGCCAGGAGGCGCGCTTCCTCGAGCAGATCGACGCCATCTTCGCGTGCCTCCCTGGCTTCGGCTTCGGTGTACATCGTGACGCGCGGCGAGTCGAACTCAACGTCGGTCAGGATGACGGCTTTGGCACCATAAACGAGGAAGAACGGGGTGATCCCGGTCGACCGGTTCGGCGTGGTGTGTAAACTCCAGAGAACTGCTGGCAACTCGTCAAGCCAACTGTCGGGTGAGTGGATGAGTGGCTCGACAAGTCACGGCTTGATGCCGGACAGGATGAGTCTGTTGGCCCGCTCGACCTGCCCGTTGGACTGCGAATGCATCGTGGAGGCCAGGTCGAGGCGGATGTCGGAGACGGACCAGTATTGCTCGAGCATGCCCTTGGCGAAGTTGGTGCCGTTGTCGGTGATGATGTTGTTCGGCATGCCGTAGTGCATCGCTATGTCCTTGTTGAACCGGACGACTGTTGGCCCGTCCAGTTTCTTGATAGGTCTTGCCTCGATCCACTTGGTGAATTTGTCCACTACCACCAGTAAGCGCGTCATGCTGCCTCGAGCGGTTTTGATGGGTCCCACCATGTCGAGTCCCCAAACTACAAAGGGCCAGGCGATCGGTATGGTGCGGAGTTCTGACGCCGGTTGGTGGCTGTGTTTGCTGAAGAATTGGCACCCCTCACACTTGAGGACGAGTGACTCAGCATCTTCGAGGGCCGTGGGCCAGTAGAAACCGTGGCGGAACGCCTTGGCCACCAGGGATCGCGATGCAGCGTGGTGCCCGCACTCGCCCTGGTGAATGTCGAGGAGGATGTCGATGCCGCGATCCTGCTCGACGCAGCGCTGGAACACGCCAGTAGAGCTGCGCTTGACGAGCTCGTTGTTGATGATGCTGTAGGCGGACGCCCGACGCTGAACTTGCCGAGCTTCGGTCTCGTCCATGGGGAGAACCCCGTTCTCCAGAAATTCTGATATCGGCAGGGCCCAAGATGGGGCCGCGACCACGGTGAAGACGGCCACCTGGGTGGGTTCCGAGTCGGCGGCCCCGAGGCCGGGTTGGGCAGCCCACGGGTTGGGGACGGCGACGGCCGGGTCCGGGGTGATGGTGGCCGGGTCGAGCTGAGCAGCCCCGGGGCCGGGTTCAGCAGCCCCCGGGCCGGCTTGCGGTGCGGCCGGGTCATCTGGGACGTGGATGGACTCGTAGTCCGGCGATGGCTTGACGGAAGGCTCGCGCAGGTGCTCGAGGGAGACGCCGGACGGAATGTCTTGACGAGATGAGGCGATCTTGGTGAGCGTGTCGGCTGCCTCGTTCTCCACGCACGGGACGTGGAGGAACTCGCAGCCCTCGAAGTATCCGGACAACTTCTGGACGAGGAAGCGGTAGCTTGCCATGTTGGAGTCTCGGGCGTCCCACTCGCCAGAACACTGCTGCACCACCAGGTCCGAGTCGCCGTAGCACAGGATGCGCCGGATGCTGAGTTCCTTGGCAAAGCCGGAGGCCGTGCACAAGGGCTTCATATTCGGCGAGGTTGTTGGAGGCGGCAAAGTGGATCTAGAGCGCGTAGCGGAGCCGGTCGCCCTTCGGAGATGACAGTACGATGCTGGCACCCAAGCCGAGTTGCATCTTGGACCCGTCGAAGTGCATGCGCCAATGCGTTGAGTCGGGAGGCGGTGACAAGTACTGGGTTTCGGTCCAGTCGACGAGGAAATCGGCCAGGGCCTGAGACTTGATCGTGGTGCGGGGATCGTAGAGGATGGTGTGGTCGGCTAGCTGGATCACCCATTTGGTGACCCGGCCGGAGGCGTCCCGGCACCCGATGATTTCTCCGATAGGCGTCGTGCTGACGATGGTGACGAGGTGCTCTTGAAAGTACTCCTTCAGCTTCTTGGCGGTGAGGTACACGCCATAACACATCTTCTGGTAGTGTGGGTAGTTCTGCTTGGAGATGGAGAGCACCTCGCTTAGGTAGTAGACTGGTCATTGGACGGCTTGGATCTTGCCCTTCTCTGGTCGCTCGACCACCAGCACCGTGCTGACCGCCCGCGAGGTCGCGGCTATGTAGAGCAACAGTGGCTTCTTGTCGGTTGGCGTGGCCAGGACTGGTGCAGTGGAGAGCATGCGCTTGAGGTCTTGGAAGGCCTCGTCTGCCTTGCCGTTCCACTCAAACGGGATTGTCTTCTTCATCAGCTGCTACAGGGGTAGCGCCCTCTCGCCCAGCCGGCTTAGAAACCGGCTGACCAAGGCCAAGCATCCGGTGAACTTCTGGACATCGCGTAGCCGAGCTGGCTTGCGCATGCGCTCGATGGCCTTGATCTTCTCCGGGTTCGCCTCAATGCCACGTTCCGAGACGAGGAAGCCGAGTAGCTTTCCGGCTGGGACGCCGAAGACGCACTTTTCCGGGTTGAGCTTGACCTTGTATTCGTGGAGGTTGGCGAATGTTTCCTTCAAATCGTTGAGGAGCATGAGGTGCTGCTTGGTCTTCATCACGATGTCGTCCACGTACACGTGGATGTTGCGGCCGAGTTGCGGCAGCAGGCATTTATGCATGCAGCGTTGGAAGGTGGCGACGGCGTTCTTCAAGCCGAACGACATGGTGATGTAGCAATACTCCCCAAAGGGCGTGATGAAGGACGTCTTTAGGGCATCTGTCAGGTCCAGCTTGATCTGGTGATAGCCGGAGTAAGCGTCCAGGAAGGACAGGAGCTCGCACCCGATGGTCGAGTCGATGACTTGGTCGATCCGCGGGAGAGCGAATGGATCCTTGGGACAGGCCTTGTTAAGGCTGGTGTAGTCAATACACATGCGCCAGGTCTTGTTCTTCTTCAGGACGAGGACTGGATTGGCCAGCCACTCGGGGTGAAACACTTCCATTATGAAGCCGGCCACCAAAAGCTTGGCGACCTCTTCACCAATGGTTCTTCTCTTCTCTTCGGAAAATCATTGGAGGGGTTGACAGACAGGCTTGGCGTCCTTGCTGACGTGAAGTTTGTGCTCTGCGTACTTCCTCGGGATACCCGACATGTCCTTGGGGGTCGATGCAAAGATATCTCGATTCTCACGGAGGAAGTCGACAAGCTCGCCTTCCTATTTGCTGTCGAGGCGGGCACCTACGACAACGTACTTGCTGCAGCTGGGGTATTCCGGGTTGAGCTTCACTCTCTTGGTCTCCTTGGAGGGCTTGAAAGCAGCCTCGTCTGCCGGGTCCAGGGTCGGAATCGATGTCGCGGAGGCCTTGCCTGCCAAGGCGACGATTCGGTCGAGCCTGCTCCTTGGCAATGGCCAGCGACTCGGCCAACTTGGCGCCGTCTCGGGCGCACTCCAGAGACTTGCGGTAGTCGCCGGCGATGGTAATGAGGCCCTTGGGACCCGGCATCTTCATATTCAGGTACGCGTAGTGGGGAACCTCCATGAATTTGGTGAGCGCGGGCCGGCCTAGCAGTGCATGATATGCACTGGACAGGTCCACCACCTCGAACCAGACCAGTTTGCGTTGGAAGTGGCTGTTGTCACCGAACAGGACATCGAGCCGGACCCAGCCAATGGGCGAGCAGGAGAGGCCGGGGACGATGCCGTGGAAGACTGTCCGGGTTGGCTCCAGGTCCTCGGCCTTGAGGCCGAGCTTGGTCATCGTGTCGCGGTAGAGGATGTCGATATTGCTGCTGCCGTTGATGAGGACTCGAGAGAACTTGCATGTGCGCCGCTCAATGATGGTGGGGTTGAGGACGAGGGCGTATCCACCCGGACTCGGCATGACTGCCGGGTGATCCTCCCGGGTCCAGGTGATCGGGCGATCCGACCAGTGCATGAAATCCGGCTTGGCTGGGATGACGGTGTTCACCTCCTGCCGAAGGTGGCGCTCGCTGCGCTTGTCATCGCCAAGGCTGGTGAAGACGACGTAGGCCGCATTCTGGTACGGGTAGGCGTCGTTCCGCATCGCGCCGCCGGCGGGAGGCGGCGGTGGAGGCGGTTGTCCTGCGCCTGGAGCTGGAGCCGGAGCCGGAGGAGGCGGAACGTCTCCCTTCATGATGCGCTTGGTGATGGCGCACTGCTGAAGCGTCTGCGTGGAGGGTCTTGTGCCGCTGTGGTGCTTGCATGGGGCGTCGAGCATCTCTTCAAAACTCATGGCGGGTTGCCACGCCATCTTGCCGGTCTGCCGGCGTTTCGCTGCCAGGTCCGCCGCGGGCTCGGCGGCCGCGACGAGCCGGTTTGTCGTGACGTTGCGGCGGTTGGTCGGCCTTGCACTTGTTGTTCTGGTGATGCTGCTGCCGGCTGCTTTTGTTGGCCGGCTTTGGGGAAGGAACCGGCTTTGCTTTGCCGGCTTCATCCAGTGCCACCTAGATCTTCATGGCGGAGTCGATGTTGGCGTACTTGTCCGCCGTCACCATGAGTGCATCCATGGTGGCCGGTTCGGAGCGTAGGAGTTTGTGCTTGAGGAGGGTGCCGTCTCGGCACCCGCTGGCGAAGTACTGGATCGCCTGGACTTCATGGACGCCATCGCAGCTGTTCCGGAGCTTGGTCCAGCGTGCGAGATACTCGCGGCCGGTCTCCGTCGGCCCCTGCACGCACATGGCGAGCTGGCTGGGGCGACCGGGTCACTTGTATGTCCCCGTGAAGTTGCGGACAAAGGCTTCCTCAAAGTCGACCCATGTGTTGATGCTGCCCATCGGCAGGCTGTTCAACCATGTGCGGGCCGACCCCTGGAGCATGAGCGGTGCGTAGCGCACGGCGAGACGATGATTGGCACCGGTGATGCCAATGGCTGTGGTGTAGTCGGTGAGCCCGTCTTCAAGCTTCATGGTCCCATTGTACTTGGGGGTGTTGCGGGGGAGCACGAACCCCTTGGGAAAGGGCTCCTCCCGGATGCGTGGGCCGAAGCACGCCGGCCCGATAGCGCCGCTCTCCTCCACCTCCAGGGAGCGCGGGCCAAGTCGACTGGCGGCCAGGCCCCGAGGGGCCGGGTCGATTGGAGCCGGACGCCGGCCAGGCTGGCCGGGTCCGCGTTGGGTCTCCGAGGCAGGCTCGTTGCCCAGAGCGTCGGCGGCGGTGGCGGCCGGGTTGCGTCGGGTCCGGGCTTGGCCGGAGTGCGCCTCACCGGGCGGCGAGGAAGCCGTGTGCAGAAGTTTGCCGGGTCCGCCAAGGCGGGCGGAGCCGGATCCTGCTGGCTTGGTGAGCTGGTTGAGGCGATCCTGCTGGGTGTTGGCGGCGTGAAGGAGCTCGTGCATCCGCCCGATGCGTTCTTTGAGCTCCTCGCCCGCGAGTTGGTCGAGTTCGACCGTGGCTGCCTCCGTAGCATGCATGTTCTTCACTGGGGTCTCGTAGACGGTCCGGACGGTGCCGAAGGCCCGGCCGATCGCACCTCCCCGGGCGCGAGTATCGGCGACCCGGCTTGGCTCGGCCGGAGCGGGCGTGAATACGTGGGTGGCGTCATGCTCCATCTGAGCGGCCTCCAGGCGACGCCTGGTGGCGGCCAGCGTTTCGGACAGGTCCAGCATCTGCTGGCGCCTATCCTCGAGCTGGGTTCGGGCTTCGGCAATGTTGGTGGCGTCGATGTCAGTGCCGATGGGGATGCGGAGGCTCTGCATCACGATGCGCAGCGGGTCGGATGGCTCGGTCCATGCCGAAGCGGCCCCGGCTTCCGTGACCCTCCTCGCCTTGCTCGACGAGGAAGAGGCGCCATCGCCGGTGACGAAAACCTCCACATGGGTGTCCATCGCCCCGACAGTCAATCCGCCGCTGAGGGAGAGCGGAGAGTCGGAGTAGCTGAGCACCTCGCTGGGGTACTCGTCGACCGCGAACGCATCAAAGATGCGCAGCACGATGAAGGTGGCGGCGAGCGCGCCGATGACGTCGTCCGCCAGAGCGACGGACTTGTCGGAGTAGGAGAAGGGCCCCGTCTAAAGCATGCTCCCGGCCAGCTCCTCGAGCTGCCCCACGGTGGGCGCCAACTGTCGTGGTGGGCGCACGGCAAATGCCAAGGGAAGTCTAAAGAGAGGAGGAGGCTCGAGGGCGCTGGTGAGCTCCAGAGGCGAGGTTGGCATGCGCGGGCGCGGGACGCCGGACATACCCAGGTTCTGGGCTCTCCGGAGAGATAACACCCCTAGTCCTGCTGAGTTTAGTTGGATGATCGATAGTATAATGTCGCTCCTAGAGCTGTATGGAGGAGGAAGGAAGCTGGCCAAGGCTTGGGCTCCTCCTTCTCCCCGGTGTTGCCGTTGGGTGGCTAGTCCTATGCTTGCTGGTGTTTCTCTTGTGTCTCTTACATATGTCTTGCTCTCTTCCTATGCTTCATCATGCCTCTGTAGGCGTGGGTTCCTGGGGGGTTTTATAGATCAACCCAACCAGGGTTACAATGGTAATATGTCAAGTCGGTGGGTTCGTATTGTCGGTGTCCGGGGTTCCGGGCAGGGTCCCGCTTGTGGGCTTGTGGTTCGCCGGGTTTCCCTAGGTGCGGGCCCCGCGTGCCTAGGGGGACTGTGCACCGTCTTGTTGATCGTCAGGGCGTGGCCGAGTCGAGTCGTGGACAGTGCTCTCCGTCAGGCTGCCGCTTGCTGTCGTCAGCGGTGAGGGTGGGATAACTATTGCCAGGCCAGGCCTGGTCAGTGGGTAGGTAAGGGGCACTGTTGCCACGCTTCGGCTGATCATAGGCATGGGTGGGAACACTGTTGTCTTGGTCATCGGTGACTGAAGTCTCGTCCCATCGTACGACCTGGATGGGACGGGAGCTGACCCGTGGCTGGGTTGCCGTGGACGCCATGGGTGGGTTGGCTTGCTGGGGAAGCCATGGCTGCGTCGGGTTGAGTTGTCTTGCGCCAGCTGCTGCAGCCGGGTCGACGTAACTTGCCGAGTCGAAGGGCTTGGACGGGTTGCGGGCCTTGCCGGGTCGAGCGACCCGGCCAGGCGCGTGTCGGTTCACGGGGTGATGCGGGCCCCGCTGTTTTTGAAAATGATCCGGGTTTCGTTGCCTGCCCGGGGTTAATCCCCCCGACACCACATGCCCTAAAACTCGCTCATTCCCCAAGCGCCGTGCTAATGACGCAATTGGGTTACCCACGCCCGTATTGATGAGAATCCATGATAAGGGGACACGATCTCTGCTTCCACAAGACGTGTCAATAAAACTGCCTCACGAAATGTGTCGTGGCAGGCTGATAAAATGGTTCGAATAATAACCGGGCCGCAGTGTGATGTCACGCTATGAAGAAACTGTCGGCATATTAAATTCGTGAAATATTATACTCTCTACCGTGGTATGTGGAATTTGTGTTGCAGAGCCGGACACGATTCTTGTGTTCAAGATCTACTTTGAAGTATTCGGAGAAGGAACCCGCCTTGCATTGCCGAAGACAATCTGCGCGCCGGACTCAATCGTCATTGAAGCCTAGTTCAGAGGCTACTGAGGGAGTTCTGGATTAAGGGGGTCCTCGGGCAGCCGGACTATATACATTGGCCGGACTGTTGGACTATGAAGATACAAGATAGAAGACTTCGTCCCATGTCCGGATGGGACTCTCCTTTGCGTGGAAGGCAAGCTTGGCGATTCGGATATGTAGATTTCCTTCACTATAACCGACTCTGTGTAACCCT